>NC_041354.1:13244775-13544775 GCF_004354835.1 Perca flavescens
ATAAGATAACGGTCGTTAAGGCACCGGTGCCGTATTAGCACCGGGTCTCTCCTTTTCTGTCAACGATGTGGCGAGGAGGTAACGTTAAGGCGGAGTTAGTTAGCAAGCTAACGTTAGCTAACTAACACCGGCAGGTTCACCGTGCTTTCATGCTGCATTGCTTACAGAGAACGAGCTGAACAGCGGGCTGGGTCTAACGTTAGCGGTCCGCTGACCGGGATTGCGGGGAAAGAAATTATCGTTTCAAATCGGTAACATAGACGTAATGAGTGGCACATGACGTGAACTAAAATGGCATTTGTTTGAGTTTTAACTTGTCCAGTGGGACAAGTAAATTTCTCTTCCACTTGCCCTACAAAAAATCCACTTGTCCCGGACAAGCGGACAAGCCTTAATGTCGAGCCCTGGATTAAACAAACTGTTCTTTCCTGGAGGCCATGCCTGTATGTGATGATGAAATTAGGTGATGCATGAATTTATATGAATGACATCTTTTATTTAACTACTTCAATCACAGTAGTATATTGAGCACTGACCAAGCTTGGTGTAAACATTCATATGAAAGTCAGAAACAAATCACATAAACTAAAGTGCAGATTGCAGAAATATAAAAACAAATATGTGGCTTTATTATTTATTATTTACTGTAATAAACATATGTAAACATGTGGTTTGCACTTAACACTGTCTTTGAACTTTACTATACAGTTAAATAAGTAAAAAAACATAATATATATATATATACACACACACACACAACGGTGTATTTTTTTTACAGCGCACAGAGAGGAGCTGCCTCCAGCCCCTCCCTCTCGTGAAGTTGCGTGCCGTGTGCATGACAGCGTCAACGTACTTGCTCAGAGAGGTTATCGTTACATTAGTTGCTGGTGTTCTTCTTGTTCTTGTTTTATTAACTATACTAATAAAACAGTTAGCCTATCATCAGTGGGGATTTATATTTGCTAATAATATGTTGAATTGATGTTCAGACATTTTAATTTTCGAAAAAACTAGAAATTAACAATAATTTGGAGGCCCCCCTGCAGTGCCTCTGAGGACCCCCTAGGGGCCCCAGACCCCCTGTTTAAGATATCTGGTGTAGATTTATGACAAAAATGTGATTGCCAGACTACATATGATTGAGAAAGAGCAATCCTTTATCATTGTAGTATTACAGTCTGTTGAATTAGTTAGCAGCTGGCAGTCTGTGCAAAATCCACAGCATGTGCATCTGTGCATTTTCTAAAATGTTATCAGTGATTACAACTGGGGTGTGTGTTTGGAAATGAGGAATGGGAGGAAATGAAGGAAGATTGTTTGAGAAGAAGAGTTCTGATAAGGGGTGAGAAGGGCAAATAGTGGAAAAATGTAGAAAGGGAGAGCATGAATTCCTCCTCGTATTTACATTACTGTAACCACCTGGCTGAATACAGCAATGAAGTGTGTGTGTGTGTGTCTGTCTAGCCAGCCGAATTGAGCCATGGAAAGAGATAAAACCGTGAATAGCTTAACAGTTGCCTGTGCGTGTGTGTGCTGGCAGAAGCCGTGATTGTATTGACAGCTAGCCTTAAGCAGCACTGAGGCCCTTGATAAATCACCTGGCCCCTCATCATGTGAGAGACTGTTTATGTGACATCACAGACTCCCATTAAATCCCCCCAAGCCCTGGTTCTGTGTGTGTGTCTTTGTATGTAATTGACAAATGGGGTTGCGATAGGGTTAAAAGGAAGGATAATTAGAGGAGTAAAGCGAAAAAATAAAGCCTGGTGGGGACAGGGTGAGAAATATACCATATTCCAACTGCTTGATCATCTTTTGAAGTAACAACCTGCAACAAATGCCATTTGGCCTCTCTCTAATACAGCACAATAATATAATGAGAGCATGTACTTTCTCAACATAGACAGTGAAAATAAGAGCATCCTTTTCTGAAAAGTGAAGCCAATGCTGTAGTGCCTTAAACCTGCATTCTATCTAATATACAGTAGGGGGCGACTCCACTGGTTGCAAAAAGAAGCTGGCTTGCATAGAAGTCTATGAGAAAATGACTCTACGTTTCACTTGATGTATTACCTCAGTAAACATTTTCATGATGAGTATACTGTATGGTTAGCCTAGAAATCTAGATGCACCCTAGCGGCAGCAAATGTAATTTGCAGCCAGTGTCAAGCAACTCTCTGTTGGCTTGCGAGCTGGAAAAACCAAATTCTGGTCAGGCCAATCACATCGTGTATAGAGTCGGTGGGCGGGCTTAACATAAGGTTGGCAGAGTTGCGACGGTTCCGCATGAATTCCCTGCTACTTGAAAACAAAGAAGATGGCTGCTGGCGAACAGCAGCCCTGCCAATGGTGAGTTCCAAGACCCAACATCTTGATGTGGGTCTGGCTTGTCAGGCTACTGTATGGTCTCAATCGTTAGTATTCTCAATTAACATAAAGAACATGAACATGTACTTAGAAATTACTTTAGGAAAACAATGTTCAAGCAATTTAAAATTGTCCTCATGTTTTCAACAAACAGCTAAACAGCATCTCTATATGAATTGATAGAGGCGTGTGTCACAGCCCTTCACACCAGCCTTGTTTAGTCCAGCTGAACCGGACCCTGTAGCTTTTACCGCCTTGTTGCGGTTCATTTCGGTTGGTGTGAATGCCGGACTTGAACTCTGGTGTGGACCAAACAAACGTTCTTTGGTCCACCTCGATAAGGGTGGTCTCGAACCGCTGTCAAGTTGGAGTTGTTCATTTCTGGTGTGAAGACCATTCGAACCAATCACAGGAAGTGTAAAATTTGATGTCATGTCTTTGGTATTACATTACGTATTACGCGCTGTGCATATGAACGTCTCGTCCGGTCCTCGCAGCCCTCTAACGTCTGCTGATATGTGCTCCAGATCAACACCAACATGAACAGAACATGACATTGCTCCATGATGTACGATATTCAGGAAGATATTGGCAGGGGTTTGTTGTCTTTTTCCTGCTAACTCTATTTCAATCAGGAGAGACTTTGTTGCAGATATGCAAGATTTATTTGTAAGTTACATATGAAAAATAGGAATTGTACATAGTCTTTGGAGATTAGACTCCTTCGTATAAAATGTAGATATATTTTAAAGGGTTTAGGAAAACCCGAACATATCCCAGATGGAGTCTAGACACTGGTGGTGGTGGTGAAAGGGGCACGAAGACCATAAGTAAGGAGTCGAAGGGAGTGGTCAGCCGGAAGAAAACCGAGAGTGAAGATGCCTGGAGGTGGAAGGGGAGGGGCCTATATATATTTCTAATTAAAACCTAAGCCATGCTTTTATTTGTGCACTTCTTCAGCTGCACCTGATATTCTTATTGCAGCATTTTAGTTGAAATGACAACTGACAGCCGCAGAGGAGAGAACAGATTTAAAACATGGATCATGCTGTGATTGGCTTGTGAAATACGAGGCCGAATCTGATTGGTTTAACTGAAAATCGACTATCTCGAAAACAGCTGATCAGTTTAGGAGAAAAGTGATAAAGTCTCCCTGAAAGAATTTACGCTGAGCTACATGATAATCGAACAACATTTCCACCAGACGACTTTTGTTTACAATTTCTGGACCATTTGAGTTTTGACTTTGTGAATGCAAACTAGAAACACAAACCAGTGGGAAAATCGAAACAAGGCATCATCCTCATAATTGGTTAGATTCCATTAGGTGTGAACCCACCCTCAGGGTTGATAGGACATTCTATGTTAGCATAACTCTGTTGAATCTCTACAAAAAGTCTTGTTGCATTAAATGTTAACTGTTCATGTTTGCATTGTAACCATGGACAACAACCACAAGCATTTCAAAGATAAAAAAAAGTCTCAATTTAGAGTTATAAGCAGTGACATTTTTGAATGATTTCTAAAACAAATCATTTAAATGCAACAGATATCGGACAAGGTTTGGCTGATTCATCAGTATGTGTATTACATTTGTGTGTTCCAGTTTGACTGTTTAATGACGTATAAGGTTAATAGGAAATACAAGTAAAAAGATGCAGAAAGACCACAGCAATGATGACTTCACACCATCATCCTTTGCCTTTAACTGCATTGGGAACACTTAACTGTGGATGTTAATTTAGACCGTTTTGACAGTTTCACCCTTATAAACTGTCTCCATGAACACACAGTGATGGGCTAATGGGCTTTTGGACCTGGGTGCTACAGTATTTAACAATTAGATGGCTGAGCTCATTCATTCATTATTGAGATGATGCCAGGATGAAAACTAAGGGGAAATGTGCCTAGATGGAAAAACTTTGCACTGCGCTGCATTTATATGGCCTATTGTATTTTGCTCTCTTCAGGGATCTTAATCGATTTTACAGCATATGGTTTGACAATGTTTAGTCTATACGGCGGTGTGGTGACAGAACAGGGTTCAAAAGCATTCACAGTGTAAACTCGGTTGGCAAGGAACATAAATTAAAAGACAAAACAAAAATCCTGTGTGTGTCACAGGCTAAAGCTTAACAATACCACCATGTGCATCTGCATTTCTTCCTTTCGGTTTTTTTCTAATCAAGCTCAGTGTGTATAGAGACTGGGCCACTAAACAGAGGAGCGATGTCTTTGTGACTTACTCTGGTATAAAGGAGAGCCTGCAGACAGATCACTTAGTAAAGGAGGCACTAACACTATAATTTTACACACTGTCTGCTAGATATGATCTTTATCATTTTGGTTGTTTTGGCTTTAAGACTTGTTTAAATAAATTGTGATATGTCCAACACCTTAAGGCCTGGTCACACTAGGAAGTAGCACAATGAAATTAATTTGTGCGTCTTTACCTTTTTAAGTTGGAGGCTTGGTAATGTGGTGATAGGGACTAATTGGTAAACTACTGTAGCTGCAGAGCTAACGGTTAACATGTTAGCAAGCCGGGAAAATGCTAACGCAAGTCAGTCACAATGGCTCTCAGCATCTTTCTATTTTCTCTGTACTGTACGTTACCTCACCCTTGGCATTTTCTTTCTCAAGATTCTATTTATCCATGAAGTTCAGAATGAGAAAAAAATAATAGTTTGATAGCAGGAAATATAAACAACAGTAATATTTTCAAACCTCTCAACACAGTTATTTGTTAAGACTTACAGTGGTGGCTGTGGCTTATGTGGTAGAGTGGTGGTCCAATTGGAAGGTCGGCAGTTTGATCCCTGGCCGCTGTAGTTTACATGAAGTGTCCTTGGGCAAGACACTGAACCAGAATCGCTCCAAATGCTACACCATCAGTGTGTGAATGTCTATCTGATGAACAGGTGGCACCTTGTATGGCAGCCTCAGCCACCAGTGTATGAATGTGTGTGTGAATGGGGTGAATAGTGCCTGAAGTGTATAAAGTGCTTTGAGTAGTCGTTAAGACTTGAAAAGTGCTATATTCTGCTATATTTCTGTTGCATGGTAATTTGCCCAGTTGACAGTACAAATATGAACAGCGGATGAAAAGCGGGATGAGATACAAATGTATGTACAGCCAATCAATGAACTAACTCAACGGATAGAGCCGTCTCTGGCCTGTTATGAGTTGCTGTTATATTGGCATTGACATTTCTGTTGCCAGGAAAAGTTCCAACTTCCTGCCCAGGTTAGTGCAGAACAGAAAATGTAGATGTAGATGGGAGAAAAGACAGGAGAGAAGCAGAGTTGAAAGGCAGCCTGCCTGTTTGTGGTTATTTTTTAAAGAGGCTTTCCTTGTAGATTAAAGCAAAAGCTGCACAGAACAGATCTGAAACGGAATTTTACATTTCTCTCTCAGTTTTTGTGGGTGAGTGTTTTTGCTTTGAGGAGTTCTAGTAGAGTTGAATTTAGTCTTATGATTAAATGCAGGCGCTTTTCTTTGGTCACACAATTCTTGTTTTTCATGCAATGCAATACAAACCTTTAATTTGATGCAAACATTGAACACATTCTGGGAGACCTGAAAATATTGCACTGGCTGTATGAATACAATATAATGCAATCAAATTAGAGTAAAAAAATATGATTTTATGGTCAAAATTTCTATTTCTAACTATTCCATCACTTTTATGTTTTTTTGGCCACTATATGGTCTGTATCAGACAGTAGAGAATGAAGACATCAAAAGATAAAATCATTATTGTCAAAATAACTTACCACTAGAAAAGGCTACATTTGTGCTGAAAATTGCCAGTGCAAACTGTAAATTATAAATGTAATGTGAGATGTTTCAGTTCAAGTTGGAGATCATTAAGCAGTTAAAATGTCAATTTAAATTGAAGTACTTAAATTGTCAGTAAAAGTGTAAGCATTGAAAGGAGCTAAGGTGTTAAGTAAAGTGTGATCACTGAAAGTAGTTGAACACTTCAATTTCTAGTTCATGCCCCGTAGGCAGTTGAACTGTCAGTGTGTATAAACACTAAAAGAAAGAAGAGGAAGCAGGTGAACTGCCAGCTGATTAGTAAGACGTGAAAGCAGCTGAAATTTGGTTTGCAGAGTCAGCACTGAAACTGTTGGTTAAAGTCTAAGAGATAAAACGTTTGATCTGTCATTTAAGTGGTAAGAAATGCAAGCAATTGAAATATCAGGTGAAATGTAAATCATTAATCCAATTGACAGTTGAAGTCAAAGCACCAGAAATTGTTAAAAATGCATTGAAGTTGTCAGTGGGTATGTAAGCAAGCAGGCATTTAAGCAGTAAACTCTCAAGATAAAATCAAGATTAGTTCAAGTTTCAGTTGACATGTAATTGGTAAAAGCAAGTTGAAGTATAAGCACGAAAAGCAGCTAAAATTGAAAGTCCATGCAGGCACCTGAAATGTCAGTTGACATGTAAGCAGCACTGAATGTTTGTGTATGTGAGTTCTGACTCTGGGCTCTTGATGGTAAATTGGTTATTTTGTGGTCTGCCATGATTTTCTATTAAGACCTGTCCAAACTGTAGATTGCTGAAGGAGGAAACATACCAAACAGATTGAAAACGTGGAAAATCTCATGCTGCAGGAAATTTTTAGAGGATATTTTGTGGCCAAATATGGCCTGCTAGCATTACTTTGGTGTCTCTCAGCGTGATCCAGGCTCTTCCATATTCTGTCAGCTCTAGCGATGTCATTGATGGTTAATATTGGCTAACATCAATGTGTGTGTGTGTGTGTGTTTTTTTTGTGTATATGCACCTGTGTGCATCAGTATGTCCATTTGTCTATTTAAGGGTGTGTGTATGTGCGCGTGTAGTACAAGTAGCCCCGTCTGCATCACTCAGTACTATTCACGTTGCTTTTCCTATTAAAGAAGATGCTTTTAGCCCCCTGGCCAGCATTCACAATGTTCCTTTGTGTTTGTAAGTGGCGGACTATAGACATACTTTTTAAGCATCTGAGTGTGTTTGCGGAGTGAGTGATAGAGATGGCCCTTCACAGGGACAGAAAGGAGAGATGGACAACGAGAGGAAGTGTCAGGGTGAATGGGGGGAAGAAAGAGAGAAAGCCTGTGTCATGAACTCTGTGTTCAACAAAGTGCTTTAACAAAGCGTAGGCTATCCAGATTAGAGTGCTGATCGGGCTGCATTTTTCTGTCCGAGCCCGGCCCGCATCTGACAGAGCAGTAACCGAACCCGACCCAAGTCCGACAGGCATTAAAGGAGAATTCCGGCCAATTTTTACGTTAATCTCACTTATCACAGACGGCAGCTAGCAGCTAGCAGCTAGCAGCTAACAGGGCGAGACAGGGTATAGGTGAATTCAGTTAACAATGTCTGAGTTGAAAACGCATGTTGTTGTCACGTAAGGGCCCTGTTCATGTTACACCATAGCTGCCAACACTCCCGTTTTTCCTGGGTTTTATCCCGTTTTTTAGCCCTATCTCCCAGACTTCTCCCGGTTTGTTATTTCTCCCGGGAAACTCCCGTCATTTGCATGGCCCAAACTCCTTTATAAATAATTAGACCAATATGTTTGTCTAATGTTCACCAGTTGCCAGATATTGTATGAAACGCATCCTATTCACACAATCCAAACACCATATACAATTTTCAACCCGTTTGTCACCTCAACCTGGCAACCTATAACCCAGTTGCGCAGTTGATCTCTGCGCAAGCTTCGCGGAAAGTTCAGACCCGAAAGCGAGCAGATAAAAATGGCAGGTGAAGGTGGTGTTCCCGCAAAGAAATCAAAATATAGCTGTACATTTGTAATTTGGGCGCAATATTTTACATCCATCTTACCCAGTCATATCGACAACCTCCGCGGTTGGTAATTACATTACCTAGCACATTAAAACACAGCGGCACCATCGCGCATAAGAAGCACGTAAGGGCACACGGGCGATTTCATCCTTCATCATGAAAAAATTGGCCGGAATTCGCCTTTAGAAATTTATGTCCGAGCCCGACCCGAGCCCGACACAGTTATTCTCAGTTTCTCATACTAATGACACATGTACGTTTGTTTGTGTGGAAAGCCCGCTTTTATTAAGCAACTGTAGGAAGGCTTTCGGGAAATGTCAACAGATGAGCGCATCAGCGCACACGGGGCAACAAACGCACGTTAATAGTTTAATTTAAAATGTTCAATGTGTTAACCTTTCCTGATTGCTTCGTTTCCGACCGTGGTCCGAAAACCAGGGGAGACTCGTTACCTCCAGGGCTGACGTTAAAAAATGAATAACGCCGGGGTTAAAATCCTGTTTTTGGTGAACAAATGAATGAACTTGGCTTTCAGTCTGGGGTTTATTTCAGACAACACACACACACTGTTAACAAAACTTAAACTTATTCCACCAACTACACAACCAAAGGAGCTGCAGTACCATTTTACAACAAATTTATCGCGCTGATGTGAGCGAGCCCGACCCGAACATCATTTCTAAATATCTATCCGAACCCGGCCCGTCGGGTCCCTTCGGGCTCGGGTCGGGTATCCGCACTCTAATCCAGATACATGGTGTAAAGTAGAATAGAAAGAGGGAAAAGAGAAAAAGGATAGAAGAAGTGGGATGGAAAAAGGAACCCTGTCTTTGGGTGCAAAGACACTTAAACTTGCATGTCTTTGCAACTGACTCCTTAGTGCTTTTCTGCAGTAACTCTAACATGGTGTGGATGACAACAACAGTTCTATAGTAAATATACTATATATGATGCCCTTCACTCAGCGTTCAACAGAAACAGATGATAATCTTCCTTATTTCATTCCTGTGTGGTAGATTGAGCCTGGCCAGTGCTTGTCCTGATTCAGTGGCTTGGAACGAAATCCTCATTGCAAACAGATACCATACAGAGATTAGCCTGGGTCGCTGGGAATTTCTAAGAGCTGCTTTCCTTCATATAAAACTATATAAAACTAGCATTGTGAATGGATGAATTCTGAAGATTATTCTAGAGTGATTGTCAGTCAGTCTGATTGGGGTCCAAATATTACACCTAATATAATCTGATTGTGTATTGATTTCATGTCAACTGGTCGATTGACAAGGGCATAAGAGGTTCATTGTCATTTCAGTCAGTTTGTACTTGTTGTGGTGGGTGTGAGTGTGTGCAGCATGTGTGCGTGCATACCTATAAAGAGAAAGCAGGGAAGGAAGGGAGCCTGGAGGAGGGAATAGACAGTGTGAGAGGATTGGATCTATTGTATGGACAGGATTGCTTTGCATGTGTAGTGCATGTGTGTAATCATGTTTTTGGCAATGTGTGAAGGCTGTGCACCGCCAGTTTATTGGTTATTGATCGTGCCTTATCATGGTGTGTCCTACTGGTCTTAACTAAATGCTGTCTGATGAAATCAATGCTTACATCTTGTTTATGTCTGTATCACGTCATTTTATTTAATTATTTGCATTTTACCCCCACTGATGTCATGCATCTTCATCCCCTGTCCTCCATCTCCACCTGCACGTTCCTCTATTTCTCTTCTTCTACCTCTAATCCTTCCACTTATACTCCCTCTTGACTTTTATTATTTCTCCCCTGCTAGTCACCCGCCTCCCCTTCTATAATTCCAGCAAAGTTGGGCGACAGGCAGCAGTACGCAGAGCACGTACTCTTCTTTTTGATACAAAGTGGAGGGTCAGTCTCCTCTCCTCTTCAGATAATATTGCCAAGAATTCAGGTTGATTTTATATGCAAAAAGGCCAATGCTGGTCCAAGAGCAGATGCAGATGCAGCAGATCTTTTCTCTAGGTATTGATTCAGTTTGACTGCTCATATAGGTGGATTATATTGCCTTCAGCGGTGACAGAAAGTCAATGTTGCTATAAATTTAACAGAATGGCACAGTGGCCCTTGAGAAATTAATTGATTATCGAAAAGACAATTGTTGGGCACCTGGGTAGCTCACGTGGTAAAGCCCATATATAGAGGTTTAGGCCGGTTACACACTGGATGCGTCGTGCGAGCGTGTCAGCTGCGTGGCGTGTCCGTTTATATTTCGGCTCCCATGTTAACAGATTAGAGCTTACACACTGCCTGCGTGAGATGCTCGAGCCGCGCCGAAAACGCGTGCCTGCTAGAAATAGAACCGACGCCTATTTTTCACGCGACGCGCAAGCATGTTGGAAGCGTTAATCCTCGACGCAGCAGCTGCGGGTTCAATCTGTGGCCCTTTGCTGCATGTCATTTCCCCCCCCCTCTCTCTCTCTCTCTCTCTCTCTCTCTCTCCCTTTTCATGTCAAATGCCAAAAAACTAAAAATAAAAAAAATAAGACAATAGACAATACGATTTATTGGCTTATATATGGCACTTTAAGGTCCTTCAGGTAAAAGCCTCTGTCAAATTGAACATATTATCTATCTGTGTTTCTGCAGAAGGATTATTTGTACCATGGCATTAAATGTATCTCTTAGGTTTAAAATAAGACTATATTTGTTTTATTGTTAGAGTCATTTTGGTTAAAAGAAATATTACACAGGTCAGAGAGTTTCTGTTTACCTAGATAAAGAGTTCCACAAGTAAGAAACAAATCCAGCAGTATATGAAGTCAAAGGTCAGCACAGCTTACTTTTACTTTGCACTACAGCATGTAAATACTCGGATGAACGGCACTGCTTCTGCACTATGAGGCCCATAGAGCAGGGGCACTAGAGACTAGGGTTGGGTACCTTTCGCATCTGAACCAATACCATTACCGATACCGGTACCTGGATTTCGGTTCCGGTACCCAACGGTACTTTTTTCGGTAATTTCCCTATGTAATTACAAAAACATTTTTTTTAATGTATTTATATTTATATAATTCCAAACCTATTTACTTAGAACATTATGTTATTTATTTAGAATATTTTACATTGACAGAAATTAAACAAAAATAAAACCCCTACCTCTCTCCTCCCAAACCTGTCCTTACAAACTATTAAATTGAATAATTATACATTTCTTACTCACTGTAACTTGTATTGTTGTATTTGTATATTATTATATTTTAGCCTGTTTTATTTTAATCACGACCGTTTTTAATTGCTCTTTAATGTTTCATGTAAAGCACTTTCAATTGCCTTGTTGCTGAAAGGTGCTGTACAAATAAAGTTGCCTTGCCTTTCAACCTCAGCCTGTCAGTCAGTCCCCAGGGCATTGAAACCACTGTTGATCCCGCTCGTGTCAGAGGAAGTGTAACGTCAACAGCACCGCGACATGTGTGTCGGACCTCTGTTCTCTGTCAACGTACAGAGAGGACAGATAAGCCTGCGCTTACTCTCAGGTACCGAAATTTGGCACCGTTTGATTTCACGGGAACCAATACTCGGTAGTACCGACGTGATTCGGTCAGTACCGGTAAAAGTACCGGGTTCGGTACCCAACCCTACTAGAGACTTACCGGCCATGGTGGCTACTTCCGGTTTAGTACTTTGGCTAACTTGAATGGGGATCAAATTATTTAATCGTCATCCTGCTATCTAGACTCTCCAAATGTTATCAGACTGAATTGATCAAATTCTGATAGTAAAACAAGTAATTTAGCTGGGGTTGTGATGATGTATTTTTGGGCCCCATGGCATAATCTGACAGACAGGGAAGTTGTAATTCCACCCGTTTTGCCACCATGTCAAGTTGGCTTCAAAACCTGGTGCACTTCCTCGGGGCATGTATCTGACGGACTGGGCGTGACTTTATTAAAAATCCACTTCCTGTCTCTTTGGTCACATGACTTTCCCCAGAGACACTGATAGGGCGATAAACACCCCCTCTTATCCTGTAGTCTCTAAGGAGCTTGATAGGCTGAACCACTTCTTCATTTCCTGTCCTTTGAGTGTTGGGTTCCTTCCTGTTACAGAGCCATCTACTGCCAGATAATGATCTGTCTGAGAGAGGGGGAGACGACAGGATGACAATGGAGTTTCTCTGTGTTTGTGTGCATCTCTCTTTATTGCCGTGTGTGTATGTGGCTGATTTTAGACATGAAAGTGGCCATCAATCAACCAGTCAATATCTCTGATTACAAGCATCTGTGCAGAGAAAGGGATGGAGAGCAAAAATAGACAGGGGAAGAAAAATGAGATGAAGAGATCATGAAATCCTGTTGACTGATTGTGAACGCTGTTTCTTCTCTTCTTCTGAGATTCATACACATGTTTATACTGCCAGTACATACATGAGTTTACTATATTTATGTTACTCTTGATCTGTTGTTAACTTGACCACAGCAACGGTTGTTTTCCTAGCATGCAGATTGCTTGTTATGTGCTGCTGATAGTAGAGATACACTCCCTTTTGTGTGTGTGTGTGTGTGTGTGTGTGTGTGTGTGTTTGAGTATGTGAGCATCTCTGCCTTATTACAGTACATCTATATCAGTAATAGGGGTCTTGCTGCCAGGCTGTGGCTCTAAGAAAACCACTTAGCGATGTCTAGGGAATGCCTGGGATTTAGTGAGGCTACCTTTGCATGGCTCTAATGCATCTCTGCACACACACAGACATGATCACCACACACAGACACAACTGCAGCAGGAAACGCAGCAACACTCACATGGACATGCATAAACAAATAAAGCTCACTTATCATTTCAGAAGCACTCAAGTTTCTTGTATAAACTGTGCGTCAGTGCTTTTGAAACGATACTAAGTGAGCTTGTAATTTTCATAAAATGTCTATTAAAATATGCAAAACATTTTAAGTCTTACACTTTTCTGTGTGACAAGACGTCCGCCCCTATTCATTCATTTATACCATCCACGGGATGCTCCATTGAATTGCAGCTCAAGGCATCATGGGAATGCAGGCAGTGGTCGAAATGTAGTAAAAGGTTTCAGTAAATAAAATAAAAAGTACGGTAGAATGTAATAATACTTTCTCTTTAACATCCAATCATCTGGCAAAAAAGCAAAGCATTTTTTTCCTTTACCACCAATCCCTTGATAAAATAAAAATGTATTTTATTTTGTATTTATCTCTTTACTTAACCACCCAATCCCAATAGAGCTCAACAGTGTGGTTCCGGAAGTGAAAATCCTATTCATTTTCTCCACAAGTCTAAACCATCCAAGGTAGACTTACCAAGAGCTATGAGATGATGGTTTATGCCTCTGTAGGAGTCACAATTCTGTATGAAATCAACCTTGTTTTAAGAAAAACATGTTTTATTCGTGATGTATTACACATGCTGTTAACATGGAAATGTCTACCACGCCCACGAACCCTGCGAACAGCTAGTGAGCTGCTACCACCGAAGTCTATAATCGTTTATACCCTGCTTGTACCTTTGCCTAATACATAAGTATTAACATCTAAATGTACTTAAAGGCATAATCTGGCCCATTCATGCATTCATATGCAGTGGTTACAATTTTGTATTAAAATCGCCCATGTGATGATATAGAACAGCTACTGTAGACTACAGCTTCTCGCTGTAGAGAGTTCCCACGGCTTCCTTGGACAAAAAGTGCATTTGTAAATCCAATCTGATGCTCTAAATTGAGAGTGCTGTTTGAAAAAAATATAGCATTTTATTTCCTATATGAATTAACAAATGTTAAAAATGAATGAAAGAAAAACTTTCCCATATATATGTAACGCAGAATGTAGCGCCTTGTGTATGAAGGTAAATATGGTGCAAAATGTGAGCGCTTGTAGAATACGATGTGAGAACTTGCTGAGCAAAAAATCTGAACTTGTAAATTGAGATTTGCACTCGTAGAAAATGAAAAAATTCTGAATGTGAAGTCATGGAAAAAAATATTCACAAATGTGTAGATTGATATTTACATAAACACAATGAGAGCTGCAAACTTGTAATGCAACATTTACCATCACAACCACAACTCAGTGATTACAACCTTTTTAATCCGTCACTGCAACTTCACATCTGTGCTCTAGTAGCGTATCTGCGTGCCTCAACTTTTGCAACACTTCTTGCGATACATTTGGTGCAAAACCAATTTGTACCTGTGGACTTAGGCTGTGGAGCGCTGAGCCAACAGATCGGGGAAAGCAGGGTTTCTATCGCCAGATGAGGGACAACTCTGTCCGGCTTATTTATGTAGCATGGAAGCTTGGTGGAATAGCATGCTAGCCAGCCTGCTTCTAAAATAATACATTTTAATTATCTAAACACTTTTTAACAGTCAAACTGAAACACTGGCGCTGAGCTCAAGGTCCTGCTGCCACAGACGGACCGTCATCAGTGGGGATCGGCCAGCGTAGCAAAGCACATTGCTATTGCCAGAAAGCTTCGCCGGCTACTTTGACCTGCAGTCGGAGCTCCAGCGTGACACAGAGAGCCCCAGACCCGGTAGCAGTGGCCCATCCCCCGGCCATGACCAGAGGTTGCTTTGCTGATGTTGTTGCCCATATTTTGCATCCCTGCCAAGAATTGCACCCGCTTGAGCAGCAACAATGATTTCTGCAAAATGAGTGTTCCTTCACACTCGTATCTGCTGAGAAATGCATCCACCCTGCTTTCCCCGTTCTGTCGGCTCAGAGCTCTGCAGCTACAAATTAGTTTTGCACCATATGTATTACAAAAAGTGTTGGAAAAGTCGAGGTGCGCAGAGTCGCCACTTTGTGATGCGAGAGAGCACATATGTGAAGTTCCAGTGACAGATTAAAGAGGTTGTAATCACTGAGTTGTGGTTGTGATGGAAAATGAACCTGTGTAAAGCAGGTAAATGTTTGCAGCTGTCGTGTTTATGTAAATATCAATCTACACATTAGTGAATATTTTTGCTGTGACTTCACATTCAGAATACAGGTGTGTGAACAGAGTGCAAATCTCAATTTACAAGTTCAGATTTTTTTTTACAAGCTCTCATGTGTTTTTTTTTCTTTGTGTGACTTCAAATTCGGATCACATGTGTGAATATTTTTTACAAGTGCAAATTTTAACATATAAGTTCAGATTCTTTTGTTCTGCAAGTTCTCACATCGTATTATATAAGCTCTTACATTTTGCACCATATTTACCTTCATACACTCGTGTCAACAGTGAGGATGACAGTGAACATTAAGAGATAATTATCATGGGAATTCTTTTATTAAACTGCATATGCATCCCAAACACACAATATACACAGATATTCCTTTACTGTAATAGAAAAAAATGCAAGCAGGAACACAGTATGTGCACATATGTGCAACAAAGTATATGTTTTAAGGAGACACGTACGTGAATACACAAAAGCATCCCCAAACATACACACACGCATGCAGAGCGCTCCATTGAGAATAAGTGGCGAAGTGGACTGTTAAAAGATTCAGAGCATGGAGTGCCTGGCAGATCATTACAGACCAGTGTGGGAATTAAGAGAGACTGTTTGTGTGTGTGTGTGTGTGTGTGTGTGTGTGTGTGTGTGTGTGTGTGTGTGTGTGTTGTGTGTGTGTGTGTGTGTGTGTGTACGTGCATGTGTTTGCGTGGTGCAGCGTAGAAGATCATTATAAGGTCACGGCAGGGGTGAGAGAAAGAGGGCTGTAGGAGAGTTCAATCATAGGTTACCCAATGGAGATCGCCCCTGCAAAGTGTGTGTGTGTGTGTGTCTGCGTGAGAGAGAGAGAGAGGAAGAGATAGGAAAAGAGGGCGCTCAATACTCGGTTTCCCATTGAGAACACCCCTGCAGTGTGTTTGTCTTTGTTTGTAAGACAGAACAAGTGGGAGGAAGCACAGGGGAGAGAAAGTGAAAGAGAGTGACAGGGCCGCTGTGAGTGTGTTTGTGAGCGTGTCTACACTTCATCAACACCTTCTTGTATAAAGTCTCACGATAGCTGTGATAATTTTCTGACTCTTTGGTCATTTCTGGCTTTATTCCTGGAGTGAAATTCCAATTCCAGCTATTCCTAAAATACTTAAAACTTGATGTACAGTTTGTTCTCTTACAATGATATTAAAAAAAACACAAAATGTTCAATCTATGAAACCCTTGTAGATTCTGAGTTGTAATACTAACACAAGATCAGAAATCCCCAAATGCAATTGCATTGGAGGGATTTTTTATTCAATACAAGCTCAGTGATATTCTGTGCATACAATGGTTTTTCATGGATAAATGCACTAATTAGTACACCAGAATGTGACCCACTGTAAACTGCTACTGTTAAATCTACAGCCTCTAGTGTATTGTGTAATATTGGTCATCATTTAATTACATTTTGCAACCTGGAAATGCAAAGGTCCCGGAGCTGCTGCAGAAGCCCCCCTGCTGTGTGTGCATGTATTAAGCTCAGTGTTGTGTACTGGAAAAGTGTTTCTGAAATTTACTTGAATCAAGTGGGGAAATCTCTGGGAAAACTCTTGTGACTGACCACAAGTCATGCAGCACTAAACCTGGTGGTTTGTCTTCTCTGGCGTCACAAAGAGCTCACAAAGACATCATTTATTATGCGCATTACTCAATTATTCTGTAACTGGACCTCATATGACATGAATAGCCACAAACAGACAGAAATTGCTGAGTGTTTTTTTCAGTCTATACCAAGGTATAATTATGCTAACCATAACTCGTAATGTTGTTATTTCGTAGCTTTTGTGTATGTGCATTTGTATGCCTTTTATTAGCGATTTTGTGAGAGATGACAAGAAATGAGGAGAAAATAGATAGGGATGACAACCAACAAAGCTCCCTAGCCAGACTCGAACAAGTAATGTTGCTGTTTATGGCCACATGCATGGTGCATGGTGGTGCATAATATTGTAGTATTGTCGAAAATATTTGTTATGTTCCCAAATTGCTGATGGGGCCTGTCTGGCATGAAGAACAGCTGCACCCCTCACACCTACTGAGCAGAGGTCTTCACGGGTCCAAAGATTCGTGCAGACCAAACCCCAGAACCCCAAAAGACTAAGACAATGTACTACCCAGAAACGTTGGACTCGAAGCCGACCAGATCCGGGATACACAGATCTGATCAGCACCGATTTAACAGCTGATTGCTATTAACAAGTTAACGTTAATTTACTTGTTGTCAAAACAAAACTTTGTGTCTAATGTCTAACGTTAGGGCCATGTTGATATAATGCATCCTCCTTGCAAAGAAAGTTGGTAGAATTCAAGGGATACATTAGATAGTAAAAGTGTAGATACAGGCAGGAAACAAGGTAAGAGAGACATGCAACCTGGCCAGAATGGAACTGTAGACATTATACAGCAGGAATATTCACTTAAAATTGAAAGTAGTCCAGTTACTAAAATTTCCTCCCAGCAAAGGTCCGAACCTCATAATGTCTACATTGCATCCTTAAGTCTTCCCTTATGTCTATCAATACCATTTCAATGTATTGTCAATTTTCAAAGGATACTTCTAACATACAGAAACATTGAACTTGTATAACACTTGTATGAAAGAAAATAAATAACCACTAAATAAATGTATCCTAGCACAAGAAACGTATGGCCTAAAATTCAAGGAAAAGAAAACAAGACAGAATCTTCTGAATTAAATTAATAAAATTTGCCTATTTCGAAGTTCAAAAAGAGCTTTTAGCAGCCCCCTTTCTTTCAAATTTTATCTCCTAGAGATAAATTGGACTATGACTGCCATTCTCATGTATGTGT
The DNA here is from genome assembly GCF_004354835.1 of Perca flavescens. Classification (NCBI taxonomy): domain Eukaryota; kingdom Metazoa; phylum Chordata; class Actinopteri; order Perciformes; family Percidae; genus Perca; species Perca flavescens. The sequence continues at coordinate 13,262,730 of NC_041354.1, forward strand.
ACAATAGGAGCCTGGAACGTTACTTGGTTTTAATAACGTTCATAGCGGAGAAAGCTGACTCACAGCTATACAAAGCTATCCAAAAATGGTCAAGGAGTGTAGTGCTCTGAAAGTTCTTTCCATTTCCCCCATAAATATATACTAAACAATGCACAAAATGTAAAATGTAAAACGTTAAAATTCAATACCTTACCTTGTGTTGCCGTATCCACTTTTCTTAAAATGGACTTCTCCCTGTATGTCTGTGGAATATCAGTTCAAAATGATTAATCTAGAAAAGAGCCTTGCTTCTTTGATTCTGAGAGGCTGACAGCAAAACCTGAAATTTACCATTGATGTTTTAGATTGCTGAAAAATTGCTAAAAGTGCCGTCAAACTCCATCCACGTTTTGCTGTTAATATTCCGATGGGATAGGACTATTTCTACATTTGGCCACAGAACTGAGAAAAATAGCCAAGAAAACAAGGAAATGGGCTCTGGAAACTCAAGATGCATCATCATGAGTTTCTCTTAGTATAACCCGTTTACAACAGTACAGCAGCAATGCATGAAGTGCACAATAAACAACTTTGGATAGTTCATCAAAGAAGATTGCCTTCGAACTGGATTCATTAGTGGGAAATTGACTTGACAAGCGTGACCAGGACTAGCAGCTTATTGATCAGCTGCTGTCATCAGTATAGGTGATTTGTGCTGGCAGTGACAACAATGAGAGGGAAGAGTGGGGAGAGGCAAAGCAGGAGGAGTTGGAGAAAACTGTACAAAATATCAGAACAGTCTGTTCTAGTAATATAAAAGATTTAACTATACAGGGACCAGAGATGGCAAAAGTACTCACTTCCCGTACTCAAGTAGAAGTACAGATACTTGTGTTAAAAATACTCTACTATTGGTAAAAAGTAGAAGTACTGATTTTACTTCTTTACTCAAGTAAAAGTAACAAAGTACAGGCATGGAAATTTACTTAAAGTATAAAAGTAAAAGTAGCCTTGCGAATGACAACTATTTTTATGCAAAGCTACCTGGACCACACAAATATTACTAGAGTGCAAGCTAAGAAACTTCAGTGGACATGGGAAAAAGGCTCATTATATGCCATTCCCTACATTTGAAATGGATGTCTGCCAATAGGCCTAAAACATCACATATATGATTATTGTGACAGAGACTGGGACTCTTAAGGTTAATAAGATTCTGACTAGCAAGATATGAATTCAATTGTGATTCTGTGAGAATTCACAGATCAGTTTCTCTTTTTTAATCTTCCCCTTAACATTTAAAGCAATCTACATCAAGCCGCAAGGATTTAAAGGTAAAGGTACTTTATTGTGACATACACATAGCAAAATTCATTCTCTGCATTTAACCCATCCCTCAAGGTAACCATTTACAGCACCCAGGGACCAACTCCAGATCTGAGCTAGTGTCTTGATCAAGGGCACTGACTGGAGAACCTATTGCATGTTTTTGATGGTGGGGGAATCCAGAGCACCTGGAGGAAACCCACACAAACATGGGGAGAACATACAAACTTCACACAGAAAGGACTGGAACAACCTGGATTTGAACCTAGAACCTTCCGGCTGTGAGGCCGCAGTGCTAGCCATCGGGCCACCGTGCTGCCCTATTGCCACTGCTGCCGAATCTGTCAAGTCGTCTTGTAGTGGTGCGTCAAGTGCAACGTATATATTCCCATCCAATTAGATTGAATTTCATATTGATGACGTGAAAAATAATAACAGTAACTCCACTGAAATGATTTGAAACTAAAGTAATGAGCCCATTTTGTAAAATGTAAGGAGTATAAAGTACCGATATCCGTGTTAAAAAGGAGTCAAAGTAAAATGTCTGCACAAAAATAAATAATTCAATTTTCAATTCAATTCAGTTTTATTCATAGTATCAAATCATAACAAGAGTTATCTCAAGACACTTTACAGATGGAGTAGGTCTAGACCACACTCTATAATTTACAAAGCCCCAACAATTCTAATAATTCCCCCAAGAGCAAGCAGTGGCGAGGAAAAACTCCCTATTAGGAAGAAACCTCGGACCGACCCAGGCTCTTGGTAGGCGGTGTCTGACGGTGCCGGTTGGGGGTGTGATGAACAGTGGCAATAATAGTCACATTAATAATGGAACAGTGACTTCAAATGGTAGTCGTAGTAGTCCATGTCATATCAGGGCGCTGCAGGGCGTTACAGGATGTAGCGTGGCCCAGCAGAGCATGGATGGACTTAGCAGGAAGCAGCAGGGTTCAGCAGGACACAGCATGACATTGCAGGGCACCGCAGAGCTTAGCAGGGAGTGCAGCAGGACCACGGCGACAGCTGCAACCAGGATCTTGGTGCCAACGCACTCCAAGGAAATACGCTGGGTGGAAAAAATATAAGGACTCCGGGGAGTAAACTCCCCAGTGCTAGGTTAGTAACGAGCATTTCTGGGACGGGATACACATAAATGGAAAGGGAGAGGAGAGAGCAGCTCAGTGTGTCAAAGGAAGGAAGTCCCAAGGCAGTCTAGAACTATAACAGCGTAACTAAGGGCGTTTTCACACATGAAAGTCCGAACCAAGGTCCGGACCAAGGTTCATGTTTTTGTTACATTGTATACATTTGATCCGGTAAGTTGTGGTTTCACACTGCAGTTTTGCAAGCGCACTAAAGATCTATACGTGACAAACCTACGTCCTGCCGTCATCACATACGTGAGCTACGTCTCCAGATACTTCTAACTGATTGGTTTGTTGAAGGGCTTCCTCGTCCTCTCATATGCTCTCTGTGTTGGAGTTTTTCCAACTGACTGCTACTCTCCCCCTACTGACTGCTGCTCTCCCCCTACTGCCTGCTGCTCTCCCCCTACTGACTGCTGCTCTCTCCCTACTGCCGCGGACCTTTTTGTTTTGTTGTGATGTTGAGAAGCAAGACACGGGAACTTTCTTTCTGGAGCATTTATTCAGAGACAAACTGAAACCTACGCTGTACATTTACCACTTAACAAATAAACTGCTGATGTATTCTCTGCTCTGATAGCCGACAGCTGTCTTCTCTGAACACATTCACCGTCACTCTCTCTCACTAAGCACCTTAAAGGAGCTTCCCCGGTCTTGTAACACAAGGAGAGCCTGCCAGAGCTTCTTGTATTTGGTCCAAAAGTCCGAACCATCCAAAAAATGCTTTCACACTATAAACGAACCGGACCATGGTTCAGTTTGGTCCGGACCGAGACCACCTCTTTTTATCGGACCAAAATTTGGTCTTTTGATCCGGACCGCGGTCCGGGGGAGGTTTCACACCTGTAATTTTGGTTTGGATCAAACTAAAAAGTCCGAAAGTCCGGATCAAACGAGGTATGTGTGAAAACGCCCTAAGAGAGACAGGCAGTTTAAGGAGAGGAGCCTTGTTGGGCTAGAACACTCCCCTTAAAGAGATTGTCAAGAGGTCAACAGTAAAATGAATAATAGTTGATTTTGATTGATTTTTATGCCATTGTATCATTACAAATTATCCCAATTAGAGAAATGCATGAAAACTATGAAGAATGATGCAGGACTTTTTCTTGTAATTGAGTATTTGTACGGTGTGGTATTTTATTTGAGCAAAGGTTCTGAATACTTCTTCCACCATAGTGAATTTGTATTGATTGTGAGCCAGGCGTCTCATGTGAGTTTATTTTGGAGTGCTTGACATGAATATGGCTCAGGTGTTGTCAAGTATCCTTGTTTATGTGGTCGGACAGACACTGAAAATCCCCTATGGGGATAATGACTGTGGCATGTGTGGCGATCTACTCCCTTCACAGCCACTGTCAAGTGGTTGTGACAGCCAGGTCCCAAGTTAGAATTTGTGTTACTGTGGGAAGAAGGGTGTCTCTGCAAAAGAGCAGAAGTTCTCGGGTAAACATCCCTGGATCTGTCCATGTCCATGATATAGTGTGATTTCTCATTTCAAGACAGTGTTCAGGAAAGCTTGGTTTTTCTGCATAGGATTTATGTTTCCCAACCATATTACTGACCTGTTACTGAGATTCACTGCCTTTTTCCTTTTTTGTCTTTACATTTAAAGGTGTGTCTGCAGGCTTTAGGAGGAGCCGAGAGTTTCCATGCAGTTTTGCGCAGTTCCTTAAACCAGACACACTGTACAGATTAAGCCAGATTTTAACCACAATTTGGTCACCCATGATTCATTTTAAATCAGGGGAACATTTTTGTCAGGTCGGTTGTTGTTTGACCTGCAGTATAAGGGGGTCACGACACCTGATTAACTGCCGTTACTGTCAAATATGGCTTTCAGGGTCCGATTCCCCCCATGGCTGTTATGTCAAAAGATCTGTTATGAATTGAGCTGAGTCAGCTTGTTTTACATGTAATATGACAAGAGCAGTATTTAATATTTTATGGCTGTCTGACTGATATGGAACTGAACGTCAATACCTCTCATGTGCCTCCATATTTTTCTTTTATTTCTTCTTACTTTCTCTTTACTATTTCTAGTAGAATTACACAAAGTTGCTGCATTTCTCTCTTTTTGTGAACATTGTTAAGGAAGTAGCCATCTTGTTTGAATAAAATGTATTGGACTTCCGGGCGTTCCATAATTACATTCAGCATGGGCACATATGTCACCCAGGTTTTGGCAAGTCTAAAATGCCATTTAAAAGTATAACACAATGTAGGAGATGAAAGAAATTCGCACAGTGTCTGCCCAACTTTAGTTTTCCCTTTTAAGTCATCTTCGTGGTCAACTGCACTTCAGTAAAAAAATAAATAAATAAAAGAAGTCGTTCAAATCCTGCTATTTATCTGTTATGTTAATGTCTGGGCCAAATTTTTCTTTTGCGTTTGTAGTGTTAGCAAAATTGAAAGATGTGGAGGTCGATGAGTTGGATAGGAATATTACAACAACCATGTCCTGGTAAAGCAAAAATAAAAGTATTCTGAGTTTGTCACACTACAGAAAAATGTGTTATTAACAACTCAGCCAAATTTGAATTGATTGAAGGTGCTCTAAGCAATGTTGAATGATGTCACTTCTTGTTGATGTTTGAAGTATTGTCAAACAAAACGAAGGCTTGGCTCCCTCCCGCTTCCTTCTGCGCGCGCGCACACACACACACACACACACACACACACACACACACACACACACACACGCACACACACAAATGTCCAGTCCTAATGCAGTCTTTCTATTATACATTTTTTGACCATGATGATATCACTCTGACATCATCAGTGTTATTTTTTACGGACTTGTCAAACTCCTAGAGCTACAAAAGCCATTCAACAACAGTGGTAACTGGCTGGGTAGTAATCCCATCACTAGTAAACTGCTCTTTTTATGTATGGAGTGGAGTGCCCTGTTAACGATAACTTAACCATGCTGTAGCTGTTAGCTGGCATTAATATACAATGGACTAATTCATTAAGAAATGGTGGAACTGAACATCTAAAATCTTCATAGAATGTAAACCCAGGTTTTGCAGAATTGTTCAGAAATATGACTTCTTGTCTTAGTATCGGTTTGGTACAAAACTATGATGCATCTGCAGTAAGAATTCATTTAGTTCCAGCATTTAATGGGGCTGCAATAATCCTAGGATAAAGCTAGGTGTGGAAGAGGTGTGCATCATTCATAAGAAACAAATTGTTTTTACTGATACCCTTTTTTTAATTGTTCCTCCAGATAGAGAGTCCAGGTGGGGGGGAAGAAAGATTGTGAGATTAGCTTTAAGAGAGATAAAGATTGAGGAAGAGAAATAAAAGAGAAAATAATGAGAGAGGGGTGGAGAGAGAAACATGGTGAGAAATGGGTTTATAGAGAGCTTGACAGAGCTGGGTGGAGACAGTTGAAGTGGTTGAAATATTTCAAGTTGAAGTAACTTGCAGCACAGTTTGTTTTTTCCCCCTCTTAGCGGGAGTGCTGGTATTTTTAGGTCACGTTACAGTATTTATCAGCTGAGCAGGAGAGAAAGAGAGTGAAAGAAAGACAAAGATAAAGTGATGCGACGAGACTGAAAGGTAGCGAGGCTGAGAGGGTGTGCGGAAATGAAAAGAAAGGGATGTGAGAGAAAGAAAATGTGAGCCAAGTAGATGCAGGACATCAAGTGTAGCTTTTTTCACTCAGTTTTCTTACAGTAAAGTGCTAATACCAGTGTGCTTTTAAGAACAGCCAGTGATTTTCTAAATAATTGTGCTTAGAAAGGGAGAATAAATTATAACATTCCACATTCATCCTAGCATTGATCATTTGAAACAGTTGTGCTCGTCATTTTGTTTCCATACTAAAATAATTAAGTTACCATGGTATGATGGAGTGTGTAATTTAGTTGTAGTCAGTAAAGGTTTACTGACGTGATCTAATTCAATCCCAGCTGACCTGGGGCCTGTTTCACAAAACCAAGATAAGGGATTAAGCCGGGATTTCCTGGTTATCCTGGATGAATTTAGCCTTGACTCGGTTTCACCAAAGCAGAGGCACATAAATCACCATGGAGATTTATTCTGTGCAGCTAGCCTGGTCCTGACCAGGCTAACAGCCAGGATTTATTTAATCCCGGAACCTTTTCTGTTCACTCAGCAGTGGTTTTACCCTTTTGTTATCAGCCTGGATTAAAATACAACAGGTGCATATTGCTGTTCATTTAAGTACTGTTATTATTTAAAGTTGTGACCATTATTTTTTTTTATAATTATAAATGTGTCATTGTTACTGTTATATTGCTGTATGAAGACTGCTGTTCATATTGTTGTAAGAAGTTTGATGAATATATTATGGCAGTTGTTGAGATAATTAGAAAAGGCTGATAAAATTTCAAATGAGTTTTAAATGAAGTCTGTTACTAAGGGCAATACATACAATGCTGTACATTTCTATAGTTCCCCAATGCACCTTAAATTATTTTAGTGTATCATTTCTTTTTTTATTCTTTAACAATAAGGATCATGTTTGTTCTGCTTCCATGTGCATTGTATTTGGCATTCTTAGCACACAATTTGTGTTGTCCAGTAAACTGGGACTATAATTTGGGAGGATTGTACAATTTTAAGAACATATCCTAACTGTACAATCCTCCCAAATTATAGACTTAGTTCACTGGACCAGTAACTATCTAGTGATGTAGGCTACTGTACATTCATGTAACAACAGGGAGAGGACACCTTAATGGTTTTTGACCTTATATTTTGCCTGGGGGGAAATAACTGATGAATACACTCTGTTCCATTCATGTTTATAGTGTGCATGGAATTTATCACTTTATTATCTTTATAGTTTCTAGATTTTACAGTTCAATTTCTTCAGTGTCTTTATTTTCTATGTCCATATATACCAGGGAACAAGGCATATAATATTTAGAGAAGCAAACTTGTCCTCTATAAAAAATAAAAAAAAACGCGAGAAAAAGCGTGACAGATAATAGCGGACCGACTAAATGATAGTCTAAAAATATACATTTATGAACTACTGCTCTTAAATGAAACCATTCAATGTGTCACTTGTCATTTGCAAAAACGAACACCTGTACACTTTGCATTAAAAGCGAGTAGTGGAAGTTAATATGACTTAGGAAATTAATATTTTAGCCAGTGAGAGAGAGGGAGGAACAGAGTGAAAGAGATATTTACGCTTCATATTCTAGCGTTTTAGAAAATGGATCTTCATGGTAAATTTCCTGAGTAACATTATCTTCTGCTTACTTTTAAGGCAAACCATACAATTGTTAATTTGTGCAAATGATTATTAGCCTAATCATTGAATGGTAGGAGTATGACTGTTTCCATTCAGAGCAGTGGTCAGTTAATGTATATGTTTAGGCTGCTTACTCATTCAGTCGGTCCGCGATCGTCTGCTACGCTTTCTCTCGCTGTTTCAGTACAGCGGCCGTGTTATTTTCTTTTTATTCAAATAATGTGTTTCACGTCATCATACTTCCACAAGAAGCTGCTGCTCACTCTGTATAAAGTAGCCTATGTACAATGCGTATTCTCCATTTTGGCATCAGTAAATCTGTGCTCGACCTCGCGGTCTTTTGAGGAAATCCGTGGACGCGCATCTATCTGAATTAGTTCAGCCTGGCTCGACCTAGTTGCTCCTCCTCAGCCTGGCTTGGCCTTTGTGAAACACACCAAGCCAGGATGCACAGATTAGACTAGGTCAAGCCTCGCTTTATCAGTTATCCTGGATTTATATATTCTGCTTTTGTGAAACAGGCCCCTGGTATTACACCAATGTGATTTTGTTTGTGTATTTATTGAATGTATTGTTTGTAAGATTTTGATCTAGCAAGTCCCTTACTCCAAGACCACTTTTCTTATGGGAGACAAAAAAGTAACCTTAACCTTGAGATACCACTCTCATGTATATTTTAGCATAGGCTGAACCAACCTGACTCAGTGAAACATGACTTAACAGACATGAGACTTGAGTTTTGACTTAAAGCTATAGTGCGTAGTTTCTGTTGCCCCCATGAGGAATTCAAAGTATTGACAACAACACTGTCGGCATTGTTGAATTGGACTTGTCTTGACTGAGTTGAGATGATTAAAACAGCTGTAAGTGTCTTTCTTCCTACTTAACTTCCCTGCTGTCTGTTTCCAAAATAAAGCTAAAATAGCGTGAGCAGTAGACACTTCTTCTACAAAAGAGAATTGTATTGCCTCTGAAAGTTTCCCATGTCTCATAGTCTGTGGTGGATTACAGTGACCTGGTTCTCCCCACCTTGCAGTCAGTCATCAAGTCTCTTAGCACATCAGTCTGCCCTGCAGGCTTGCCAGTTTCTCAACCAACTGCCAAAAGAGCAAAAGTGCACATTGACCTTTCAGAGAAAGGGAGGTGGAAAGCAAGATTGGTTCGCATTTCGACCTAAGCACAATGCTGCTTATAGTGTTAAATGGCATTGCATTGGTGTAATTTCCTGCTGCTGCAAGAGCTTGCCTATCACCCACTGTCTACTCAAACAGGCTCCTTCACAGCAACATATCTGATTAGGAGAGCCTGGCCCCTTGACTCGACCACTAGCGTAGCTATTTGGTAGAACAAGTGAAATGAGATATATTATAGAGATTAATACAGGAGGAGAAATGGAAATAACACAGTAAAGATGGAGGACGTAGAGAATGGTTCTTGTGTTTAATTCAACACTGTAGGTAGAGCATAACTGCCCAGGGCTATAGTTCTGTTCCCGCTGAGGCCACTTATATTATACCAAAGTATTTACTCGTAGTATGCTGTGACAGTGAAAGGAGCATCGTCCAAAATCTTCATTTAAATGAATAGACTTCACGTGGTAGGCAGGAAAAGAAGGAAAAGAAGAGGGAGAAAGAATGGGTGTGTTAAGCATAATGACCTGTCAAAAGTTTGATGTTGGTAAGTGGTAGTTGCTTCTAACTTTCTTCAAATGTTATTTTTTTGACATATGGTGGTTTGAAGTAGTAAGCAAGTAATTATTCTCCGAGCCATTTTTTCTCCTTGAATATACCCATTGCAGCTGTGAATCAGGTTTAGCAATAACAATTAGACAGCCCAGCACAAATTAGAATATATGGAGAGGGATCGCACATCAGAGCTTGAGCATGAGGAAGTGAACATGTTTAGAAACATGTTTAGAAACACTGCTTATAAGGCATAATATAACAATATAAACACATTTGGCCCAATATATATTTACTTCCATATATGTGTATTGTATGTGCATAGGAAATAACTGACTGAGATTAGAGTTGCTCCATATTGAGTGATTAAAAAAGAATGCTTTATTTTTAACATAAAAATGTGTTAACATTACATATAGACTGTAAAATTTTATGAATCGTAGTATTGAACTATTTGACACAAATGAAAAGCAGTTATTTGAATGTCCTGGACTCATTGCCGGCACTGCTGACCAATGTGGCGCTTTTGCTGTCCATGTTTTATTGTTTTTTGTTCCCTTTATCCCTCTTGGTTGCCTGCTTTGTTCTGTATGACAGTGTGTGCATTAGTTCTTGTTTCACAGTTCAATGGCAGCTAATCAAGCATATACTTGGTTTTGAATAGAATAGAATGGAATAGAAAGCCTTTATTGTAATTGTACAGAATACAACGGAATTTGGAGCAGTACTCCTGATTAGTGCAATAAAATACAGGAAAAATATTAAAAATCAACTTAATCAAACAAACAGCCAACAGCACAGTTTCAAATATAATAATTAAGATAAATACATTAAATTCATTTGTACTAGAATAAGAGTTTGTATTGCACTAGGACTGTGTATTCTTAATTTCATAACTGATAATACCCAGTACAGTATATACTGAGTAGAATTCGACAAACAGGAGATCTCTGTCTCACTCTATGGTAACAAGAGTTGACCCAGTAATAAAAGTTACAGACTTTTCCATGCTTTAAGGGAATTGTAAGCAGAGTCTTTCTTGTTATATAATAGTTTATATTATGCATTGATTGTACAGACTCAAGAGGAACACAGCCATATATAATATAATATTCAGTGTCATTTGTCAGCTCTGTATTCACATGGGTATATATGTGTACTATATGTATATATAGAGATTCTGCAGAAGCTTCACAAACAATCATACTAAAAATAACTTTATGAGCATGTTGAACAATGTTGTAACCCTATAATGTTACCCACCAAGCATTGGCATTAACATTAGCTAGTTGTCAACCAGCACATGGTAGAAATGTTAAGCTGGATCAACATTACATGTCATTAGCTGACGCTCTTATCCAAAGCAACTTACAATTCTTACATATATCAGAGGTCACACACCTCTTGAGCAACTAGGGGTTAAGTGTCTTGCTCAGGGACACATTGGTTGATGTATCACAGTGGGAATCAAACCCGGGTCTACCGCACCAAAGGCATGCGACATATCCACTGCGACATATCCACTGCACCATCACCACCCCACACGATTGATATTGATATGTATCAATAAATAAGGTCTCTGCTGTATTACTGTGTTGCAAAGTGGCGTGTAATTAATCACAAAATTATGCCTTGTGGCAGAAAAATCTGTATTATGATTAAGAGTATTTTTTTCTGTGACCTTGTATGATTTACAGTTACTCTCGACCGTATCATCTGGGTGCCCGTGTGTTGGCGGAAGTTACGAGTTACTAGAGGGTGAAAGGTTATATGAAGCCACTGAAAGGCGACTAAAGGAAACGTCCCGTGTCAGAAATGAAATAACAGATTTCTCTAGGTTTGACATTTAGTGGAAACATTAAGTAAAAAATAGATATAACATAGGTATGGTCGTTTTTAATGCATAAATGTTACATATTATACCTTTAAGTTAAATTAATTTCCCAATTGTTCCTTGATTAAATGTCATAGAAGTGTGTTAAAAACAAAACTTCTTTGACTTTTTCCACTTTACCTGAGATCAAAAGTCTTAAATTCAATAAAGCAAAGTGTAAACAACGGCAGTAATGGGGTGACAGGGCATCATGCTGTAGTTACAGATTGGAGGCTTTATGAAGTCAGTTCTTTGCTATAATTTGTGTCCACTTTTAGCTGGGAGTCTACTTTCTCTTGAGCTCCGCCCCTCTACAAATCCCCCCAGATCCCCTCAAGCCAATTAGGGACTTGAGAAGTGAAAATCAGGAAGCAATTTGGTCTTTTGGCTAATCTCTCTGGGGAATGGCTAGCAAGAGAGGGAAAACGAGAAGGATGGAGAAAAAGGTTTGGAGATAGATTGAAGAAAGAAGATAGAGGAGGAGAATTTAAATAAAAAAGACAAGGACAAAGAAAGAGAGTAAAGAGTAGATGTTTGGTCATACAAGCGTGCCCGTGTTTATTTGTTTTCACATGCAGCAAATGTCTGCATCTGAATGTGTGCTCACCCCCCATATACCTCCCATATGTTGGGTGATGTATCGTTCCCCCTGACCCCAAATAACTCACAACTAGACAGAAAAAATGCAGATGCTTTACGTGGACTGGAAAACAGAACAGAAAAAGATGTTAGAGCTGTACCACAATCACTGCAGGGGAAAATATACAGTTTTTGTACATGTACACATACACACTGTTGGGGATTCTCTCCTCTGTGTCCCCCCTTTTGGGACATTGAGTCTGACTCCAGTAAAATACCTATATATCCCCGCGCATTCGTTAATTTGGTATTACATTGATTCGTTTAATCAGTCAAGCATCTGAATTTCAATACACAGATCTGTGGGATCACAAAACACGCACAGACTAAGTTTCCCTAGCAACAGACAAAAAGCCAGAGTATCTCTAGACTGTCAAATCTTGTGAGCCCCAATCTATTCTTCCCCTCATCTCTTATACTTTCTTTTGTGGGCCCCCTCTTATTCTCCAGCACAGGGACTGTTATCTTCACACAACACACGCCAGGGTGGGGGCCACTGTGTTATGTCTCGTCCTCATTTGCTCTCATGCGAAGCGGCAAATTCTGCTCCTGTTTCATTTGTTATTATTACTCCATGTACTCTGCTCGAGACTCATGACCTTTAACTACTATATAACAGTAGTTAAGGCTTAAGCTAAACCTTCTGTGCGTCAGAGTTTCCATTGTTCGGGCAATGCAGATGTGTCCAACCACCGTTTCTATGACAGCACACAACTCTGTGCAATAGGCATACATCAAAATACACTTGGTCTCTTATAGAAACCTTTTACATTCTTATTATATTTATCTGCAAGTAGTAAGAACATTATTCTACAACACCCTGATAAATGTTTAGAGTGAGTGTGTTCACACATAGCGTTTGAATGAGACTTGTTCGTGGGAGCTTATGTTGTTATAAAGGGTGCTTGTCATCAGTTGCTTTCTCTATTATTAGATTAAATATATGCTTCCTGTACTTCAGTGTGCTCATATTGCCTCAGACATGTTTACTGTACCTTCAGATTACATACACGCCCCTTGGTCGTTTTTCAAGCCAGTCTATGTACTGTTTTACACTTCATACACTGAAGGCACAAGTTGTATAGTCTTGCATACATGCAATCAGGAAGGCTATTAGATTTACTGTATATACTAAATGCTGCACAACGTTTTTGCATTAATTTGATTTTTTTATTCTGTTTTTATTGATACACATTCAAACATGCATCAGACAGTACGTCTCCTCATAGATTTTTCTTATTTTCACAAAAGGGATGCAAAAGGAAAATACTAGGTGAATACACATTTTGAAAACAGATAAAACATATTACTGCAAAATTCAGTAAGACCAGTCCTGCTACAGAGACAGGTGTTCTACAACTAAACCAGTACAACTGGAAAATAACAATATATACTGTATGTTCAGACTGTTTTTTTATTAACTGATAATTTGTATAATGCTGCACACCCTCATCACCTACTTGCATCAACATGCCATATGCTAAGCTGAAATTCAACTTTTACATTGACCATAATAATGCAAACACAGCAGTGATGACAATTCACAATGCAAACGTAAGTAGTAGTACACAGTGGCAGAGCAGAGAATTTAACAGTCAGTGGCAGCAATTATTAGGCACAAAATTCACACGTTGGAGTTCTGACAGAGTAAGTGCCAGTGCTGTTTTTCTTGACTGTTTCTATGCAGCACAGTCCTCGGTAGTAAATGTTTTCCTCTTCATCTCAAAGATATATTCCTCCTTCACCACTGTTTTGCCACACACTGCTGAAGTGTGCCATGTGTTGTTGTTTCAGTGTGAATTGTGTTTATCCTGCGGCTCAGTGGCAGATGGTGGAATTTATTTCAAGGGAGGACTATGCTTAAACTTAAGCAGAATTTCTGCTGATACAAAAATTGAACTGGTAACACTGATAAATGTTTGACAATTTACAAAGTAATGAAAAAACAGCTGATATTGTCCCTATTCAGCTCCTATCAATAACCACAAAAAGGCAGCGTCAGTAATGTTAAAAAGCTAGCAAGATTTGAAAGTTGCATGTCCTTGGGGCTCCGTCTAACCCCTCCCCCTGCACCGCTGCGTCGCTGATTCAGAGCAGTCTCATTCACCGGTAAGCAAACACCTACAGAATGTTTAAAAGAGACATGACTACTGAGCAATGTGGTGACGATGCGAATTGAGCTCAGGCTCGTACACAGGAGGGGTACAGTATGCGCAGCGGGGCAAGCTACAGATAACAGGTCTTTTTTGCTCTTTTTATTTGGAGCCCATTAGTTAATTTATTGCTGTCGGGGTGTAGACAATTTCAAATAATGTAAAAAAAGTGTAAATTGGAAATAGTTACAAACCCAGCCTTTAATCATTATTTCTGAAAGGTGCTTTAGGTCATTTACACCAGTACTTATCCAGGCTTGGTCTGTTCCTTAGATTTGGAAAAGGAAGCAATGAAAGCAGAATAGTGCCTTAGCATCACAACAAGCAGACAGGCATGACATTTTTACAAACAACTTGTTACAAAGCGATCTATTGTATTCTTTACTTCTGTCACTGGTTTTCTGGTCAATTGTAACGTCACGCCAATCCGGTCAAAGTTGTTTGACAACAAGGTCATCCGATAGTGATCTGAGAGATTCGAGAGTCAGGAACGGGTGTCGGCTGTGGTTGCCTCAACTCTCGTTTTATTCCATGTTCACACGTGGGCTGTCAGTCACCCATTAAAACACTACAGGCGAGATTTGGGGCAGAGAGGAACTGCACCCTGAGTCCTATGTATTTATCCCATACTCTACAAGCTGCAACCTATTAATTAGTGTGTATTTGGATGTGTTTAATGCCCTGAATCATGTCTGATGCCTGTAAATTCGCGAGACCAGGCCTTCCTCGCCTCGCTGGCTTGGCTCGGCAGTTGTGCTGCCAGCAAGGAAATTATCTATGTGCATTGCAGTCGTAACTTTTAGTTGATTTTATTGCAGACACTGCTTGCAAAGCTACCCATTGCCGGCACAATAATCATGAAATAAAAATAATGAATTAAAAAAATGTATTATTTGGTTTTTATAAATGTAGAGCAGCTCCTACTGACTGCAGTACTGCTGAAAATCTGAAGTCTGTTTACAATAATCAGCTTCTACTTACATGTATCACAGAGCTACTTTTCAACTCATCTGCTACCACTGTTGATTTTTGACGAAATACTAAATCAATTATACAGATAGGGTTGGGTACCGTTCACATTTGAACTGATACCAGTACCTGGAATTTGGTACCGGTACTATAGCTCTAAAGGCAGCAACAGGTATCCAACGGTACCTTTTTCGGTATCTTCACTCTGTAATAATAAAAATTACATTTTAGTTGTAAAAATAAGTCAACACATTTTTTATCATATTTTGAACATTTTTTATTACACACCACACACAATAAAAAAAAACTCCCTACCTCCCTTTCTCCTCCCAAACGTGTCCCTACAACATCCAGCCATTCTGTCACCAGGGCATAGATAACGCTGATGTCTCAGCGGTAGTCTAACCGTGTGGTTACCGCAGCCACTTTCGGCTCGCCATTATATTATATTGCTGAGTGGAGTTTTGAAAAGCGTACCACACTAACGACCACTTTATTGGCATTGCCCTAATCCTGACTCCTGGCTCTAGCTCCATAGTTAAGGCACAGACATAAGAGTCAACTATCTTCTCTTCTAACTCTTGGCAATAATGTGAATAAGCCTGTTTCCCAAAATGTAAAAAAAATTACTTTGAAAATCCAGCTTCTACCTTCCCTATTTTTGCACTTTCTATTGGAGTCTGTATTTTGTTTCATGTGAAAAAGACTTTGTTATTAATGTTGCCAAATGCATCGCTAAGCACTTGGCTTTGCTGAGCCTATATTTGTGTGTTTTGTGTGTATTTTGCATCCATATTTTATTTCGGTTTGATATGGGAGACATTTACAAATGAGAAACTACAGGGGGTATTTCTGAAAGTCCATTACAAAATTCTGCAGAGGCAGTAGAACTAAAGTTAAAGGTCAATAGAAAGTTATTACTTGCCACTGGAGATGGACAAATTTGATGAATTAGGCCAGTACTCTCCATTTAGCTTGAGGTTATACCTGTGCATTTTGCATGTCTACACCTTTTTTATACAGTCTATGGTCTATCTGTGCAGAGTTGTGCACAGGGAGTTGTGGGTATTCACCACACACAAGCTTTTACATGTACCGTAATGAAAGTTGTGCAACCCAGAAAATACTTCAGCAGAATGTGTACAAATGCACATAAACAAGTCATTTTGCTCCTCTGTATCACACGTTGCTGGTGGTTACAGTTTTTGGATTTTCCGATATAATTTCTTCTCTTTTTTGCTGTGATTTGGGCATGAAATCTGATGCCAGTACCAGTAATCCCCATTCTAAGCAGATCTGAACAATTTTCCAATTACAGGAATGATAAAATACAGAGAGACACTCCTGCATGATGAAAATGAGTCGACAGAGGAGAGAAATCTTAACAAGATTGAAACAGCCAAAGGACTGAATAGACTGCCAGGCAGGTTGAGACAGTTGCAGTGAAACAAACCTGGAGCAAAAGTGGAGCTTCAGACTTCAGTTTGCATATCTTGAATTTGAATTGAAAGCTGACTTTCAGTGATCTTGATGTGCTGAGGAGGCTGCATGACCCGAGGGCCTTTCGAAAGCATCCCAGCGGCAAAGGTTTCAGTCTGACGAGGGAACATGGCGAGTTTTTTGTTTGTGTAAAATGTCTGAAAAAAAAGTGACATTTATTCTTCAACAACCACAGAGTTTTACCTTTCAACGTGCACATGCATGCATGTGAAAATGCAAAACTTTTGCGTTTGAAATGACTCGGCAGAAAAAAGTGTCAGAGCGGAGAAAAGCCCTCCAAGGCTTCCTGTCTCATAAACACAGCAGGATGAAAGATTACTTTTCTTTATAGAAGATGTAATTACAAAAAAGTCTGCTTAAATGAAGACCTACATTTTGATGGGAAAGAGATGTGTGAAACATTGTGAGAATTGGGGAAGTAGAAAACAAATAACAGTGGAGAGATTTGTTATGACACTGACTCAATAGACTGTTGGGGTGTGTGTGTGTGTGTGTGTGTGTGTGTGTGTGTGTGAAGTGTCTGTATTCTTATTCGACTTTCGCTTTCTCCCCTTTTTCTGTGTATCTTTCCAGTGCACCTTTTCTATCCTGTGTCTTTCTGTACAATGTGTGTGTGTGCTTGTGTGTGTGTGTGTGTGTGTGCGTGCGTGTGTGTGTGTGTGCTTGTGTGTGTGTGTGTGTGTGGCTTCCTGTGTCTGTGTGTGCTTGTGTGTGTGCTTAATCTGCATTTGTAGTGAGGTTAATCCTTACCTGGCAAAGCAGCACACTGGGTTAATCTGAAACAGGTGGGAGCCGCGTCATGTGGCACAGACATACATATACAGTACACACAAATGACTGGACAGCAGTAAAAGGCTTAACTTGCTTCATCCATGGACAGGTGTTTGCATTGACAGGTTTTTAAAAGCATTCCTCAATATGGAAGCAAGGAGAGGAAAATGGTGGCAGAAGCCCATGGGACCTGTGCAGAGAGAGAGTCGTTTTTAAAAGTCTGTGTGCGTTCACCTCTCAGTATGTTAGCTTCTTAACGTAAGCGTACGTGGCTTGAAGTTCAGTTTTTAAATCTGCTTCATCTTACATTGCATAATCGCCTAGGAGTTGTGTTAAGTTATCGCTGATGAAGACCCAACATTTCCTGATTTTGATGTATCACTCCCTACGTTGAATTAATCTTCCTTCACCATTTATCTGTTTGTGTTGTTGTGCACTGCAGTCTGTCTGTTTTATTTATATTTTATTTATTATGTTTTATTTATAAGATGTGATGGCGCAGTGGATATAACACATGCCTTTGGTGTGGGAGACTTCCCACTGCGATACATCAACCAGTGTGTCCCTGAGCCCCTAATCGCGGAGGCGTGTGACCTCTGACATATATAGCAATTGTAAGTCGCTGTGGATAA
This sequence comes from Perca flavescens, assembly GCF_004354835.1. Taxonomy (NCBI): domain Eukaryota; kingdom Metazoa; phylum Chordata; class Actinopteri; order Perciformes; family Percidae; genus Perca; species Perca flavescens. Next base: position 13,280,638 of record NC_041354.1, read on the forward strand.
AAGCGTCAGCTAAATGGCATGTAATGTAATGTATTCCACGAACTGTCCACTGGTCGAAATGGCAGAGTTTTAGAGAGGCTCAACGAGCGCCCGCTTGCACGGTAACGGTACGTGGACGAGCGAGGTAGAGAGTGACTGAAGAGAGAGAGAGCGCCAGGCGGCATTAAAGTGCTCATACTATGCTCATTTTCAGGTTCCTAATTGTATTTAGAGGTTGTACCAGAATAGTTTTACATGGTTGAATTTTCAAAAAACCCCATCTTTTTGTTGTACTGCACATTGCTGCAGCTCCTCTTTTCACCCTGTGTGTTGAGCTTTCTGTTTTAGCTACAGAGTGAGGCATCTCACTTCTGTTCCATCTTTGTTGGGAGTCGCACATGCGCGGTACCTAGGTAAGGACAACTAGCCATTCAGAAGCAGAGTATGCCACGCTAGCAGCTAGGCAAGCATTATAATGTGTTACAAAGTGAGTCACGCAATGTATTTTAAATGGCCTTTGTATATGAAATGTACTATATGAATAAAGGTACCCTCCAATAAATTGAAGATAACAGTGTGGCTCTCACTGTTCAATCTAAAGTTCTTCTATTTCCTCTTAGGCGGCTGCATATATGAAAAAAAAACACCTAACCCTAAAAAAATTCTAACAAAAGGTTTCTCAGCTGTTTTTTTAAGTATTAAGTGTCCTTAATAACATACTAAAAGTTTACCAAAGTTTGACCACTATAAAAGTGTAATTTTCAAGCTGGCGTCCAAGATGGGTAGGAAGCCATGCATGAAGCCCTCAAAATATCCTAACTCCTTCATTATTTGACCTAGCCAAGTAATCTTGGTGTCTAACCCCATGTGTTATGGGTCTATGAATCCATTGGACTTGTCTAAATTGCACTGACATGATGACATACTTATGGAATAAATTTTGTGAGATTACTGTAAGGTTTTTATCTTTTTTGGGGTGAACCAGATATGTAAACGATTTAGCCTATGTCATGTAACTCCTATTCAGTACGGACACATACCCTTTCTTTGCTAAAACACAGACTTAACATTCAATGTAAAAGTTATTCCACCCAAAAGTAACTTAAATTACTTTTACCACCGTGGTGGTGGTAAAAGTAATTTAGGGCTGGGCGATATGGAGAAAATCAGATATCATGATATTCTTGACCAAATACCTCGATATCGATATTGAGGCGATATTCTAGGGTCGACAATTGGTGCTTTAACAAAATATCTTCACACTTAGATGTTAGATAAATATCATCAGTAATGTGGACATAATGTCTAAGTGGGGAAAATGAAAATTACAGAACAGCTACAACAGTCTGGTAAGTTCAGAAAATGACATCACTTTACTGTAATGCAGCCTTTAAAACCAGGAAAAGACAAGACTTCTGATAACGATACCCAAAGTCTAATATGATATCTAGTCTCATATCATGATATCGATATAATATCAATATATTGCCCAGCCCTAACCACACCCCTCCTCACTGGGAACAGTTATTTTCCCTCAGTCTGGCAACAGGTGCGGCCCCCTGTTTCCATGGTAACTGAACCTTCAGAACTCCTATATTACGTGTGGTGGATAAAAACAAAAAAAAAGAAGAAAAAAAGAAAAGAAAAAAACACCCCAATTTTTCCAGGTTTCTATTGAAATTCATGCAGTTCAATGTCTTATTGTACTCTGAAATGAAAGAATAGAAAAATTAACAATTTAAGTTAAAAGAGAAATCATGGAATTAATTTATGAACCAAAATGTATTCTAAATGTTTGACTCATCAAAGTAGCCCCCTTTGGCAGATATAACAGCTGAACACACTCGTGGCATTCTTTTTACAATGGAAATCAAATATTCTTCAGAAAGATTTTCCCAACTCTGTTGCAGAAGTTCCCATAAATATGTGGCACTTGTAGGTTGCTTTGTTTTCACTTTTCTGTCCAGTTCATCCCAAACCAGCTCAATGGGGTTTAAGTCTGGTGACTGTGCTGGCCACTCCATGTTTTTAAGTTTACCATCTTGTTCTTTTTTCCTAAGGTAGTTCTGGCATAGCTTGGACTTATGTTTTGGGTCATTATCTTGCTGTAGGGTAGGGTTAGGATCCAGCAAAACAGCCCCAGACCATCACGCTTCTTCCTCCATGTTCGACAGTTGATGTCACACACTGAGAAACCATCCTTTCGCCTACTCGACAGCGTACAAAAATCCTGTGTGATGAACCAAAGATTTCAAATTTTGATGTGCTTGAAGCTGTTGTCCTGGGAGCCGCCTATCACGCAAGCTGTTGACTCTCAGAAACTTGTCTTCTGATTCTGTTGTGGCTTTGGGTCTGCCAGACCTCTTCCTGTCAGAGTTCCCCCCAGTTTCTAAGTGCCTTTTGATGGTGAAGAATACTGTACTCACTGACACATTGACCTTCATTCGCAATTTCTCTGTAGGAAAGACCAACATTCTTAAGTGTTATGATGGTCTGTCTCTCTTCCATTGTTAATTGCCTTTTTCCCGCCATTTTTATAGCAACACACTACTTTCTGCAGTACAATACTGTTCAAATAATGCTCACGAGGGTACGGTACCACAGTGTGTTCCAACAATACTTTTATGCAAACGGGTTGTAAGCAATCCAGACAAATTGGAACACCTGTGGGAAGTGGTAGCACCAACTTTCAATGCTCAATCAACATAAATTGCTACAGAACAGCTTTAAATTGTTTACCCATTTCTTGTTCCCTGAAAAAGGCCTTTTTGTAAAATTCTGAAATGTACATTATTTTTCAGTTTTGGGTAACCTTACTTTTTTTTAACCTCAGGCAGTTCACCACCATTTCAAGCTATTAATTGGTCTTGAACTGCTAAAATTTCAATAAAAAACTAAAAAGATTGGGGTGTTATAAACCTTTGACTGGTAGTGTATATTACAGCACAAATATCTTATTCTCAGACACATGCTCAGTGTCATTTTATGGGGGTACCAAAAGAACATTAGAAAGATTTCTAACACATGACAAAGGCCGACATTGTGAGTGTATTAAGAGAGGATGACATTGTTGGATTAGCTTGAGGAAAAAGTACACTCCAAATGCAATTTTGACCATGAGTCATATTGTTGTAAACCGAGAAACTTGCCCCATTTGCTGTAAAAACTTAAGAGATGGCTCTGATGTGGTAGAGGTTCATCAGAAGGGAGCTGATGGACAGAAACCACCAACACTAGGCAAAAAAATATGAGAAATATGCAATTACTTAAGGGAAAATTTATTATTAAATTGTAATTGTATTTGCCCTTATTTTTTGCATAAATATGCTTGTAACCAATTGCTTTAATATATATAATTGTGCTTGTAATCAGTTATTTATCATACAGATATGCTAATTAGAATATTACATGGCCAAAACATGTATAAGGTACCAGTACTACTGTGTAGGGAAACAATTGAGGGGAAATGATGATGATGAAAAGGTGGCAGTTGGTTTAGCCTTGTGCTGCTTTAGTGTACTTTTGTCTATCGGCAGCTTTAGATTCCTGTTGTGTATGTGCATGCGTGTGTGTCTGTGTGTGTGGTGTGTCAATTTGTTAACATCATCATTTCTACAGAAATATTTTCTGCCCTTTTGTGCGTGTGTGTGTGTGACACACACACACATATCTTTGTGTGTCACTCAGACGCAGTTAGACGTCACACCTTTTCCCACATACTCTGTAGAGTTTACAGACTCACACAGCACCATATGTTTCCATCAGTGGTGGTGTGGATGTACAGTATAACAGTCTTCACTCATCTCTCTCTCTCTCTCTCTCTCTCTCTCTCTTGTTCTTCTCTTTCTATTCCTATATCTGTCTGTCCATCCCTCCCCTAAATTTTATCTTTGTCCTTTTTTCTTATTTATGCTGTCTTCTTCTATATTCATGGCATCTTCTTCATCTCTGGTCTTTTCTTCATCTGTTCTCTCTCTTTTTCTGTCCAAACCGGATCCATGCAGGGGAGAGCTGTTTATTTTGTAACACACCTCAATTAATCCGTGCACCATGTTGTTATTTACTCTGATTGTGTGTCACCTCTACTGGCTTTACTGTCTGATAAGGGTGTGCTTCTTTGCAAGTTTGTTGATACTGGGTTTGTCTCTGCTCTCTTTAAGGGCCCTGAAAACTTTTTTTCTTACCATGGATAATAGTCCACTGGATCTGGTGGAGGGATTTCTTCACAAAAAAAGTGAAATCCTTTACATATACTGTAGTGTTACACGTGGGTTTACAAGTTATTTAACCACCGCAGTAATGGCGGCTTGTTTACCCCCTGGATTTCCTTTTTCTTCTGTTCTCTTCCTCCCTCTGTCTTCCTCCTGCTCTCTGGCTGCAGATGATAGGTATCAGCTATACATCCTTGTAAAATGATTTTATTGCTGGACAGCTGCAGACACACACACACACACACACACACACACACACACACACACACACACACACACACACACACACACACACACACACAATTTTTAGCACTAGTCCAGCCCATCTGTGCCTGAGAGCTGAAGAGAAGGGGCTGGAGTTCATCTGTGACAGCCTGTGGCAGTTTGTTTGTGTATATATGTGTGTGTGTGTGTGTGTGTGTGTGTGTGTGTGTGTGTGTGTGTGTGGACACTAGATTAGGTGAACATAACGGTGTGTGTGGCACTGACAAAAACTGAAGCAGACATTAGTTTGAATGTGAGTGTGTGTGTGTGATAATGTGTGTGTGCTTGCCTAAGTGTGAATGGTGCTAATTGACATTGAGACTGACATAAGCTTGTCATCCATGCCTTCCACTTTCCAATCATCTCTCTCTCACTTTCTCTATCTCTCTCTCCTGCTGTCACTTCCTGGTCCCCTCTTTCTCTTCCTTGTCATTATGTCCCCTGTTTCTCTTTCCTTCTCTTTTTCATCTGTTTGCACCTCTTCCCTCTCTCCGCCCGCTATCTCTCTCCATCTTCCCTCTCTTCATCACTTCCTCTCTGTCTCATCCTCAGTAATGACCTGATCTGATTGGAATTGGTCTCCGATTTGTTCCGTGGCTAATGGCCATGACAGTTGCTAGGCAGCTGGGGCCAAAACAGCAACAAACATGACTGTTCTGTTGGGCCACGGCGACAACGGAGACGGATCACTTGTTTGCCCTCGTGTGGCTATTTAGCTTACACTTTCACTGAGCTCCATTAGGACGTGTGACAGGACTGTGAGACTGGTCTCCATGATGGATCAGACAGTTGCCATGAATTTATCCATCTATCCCACACAGTGCCAATCTATTTTAGGATAATATGTACGGGTTCTGCATAATCTCCAGGCAGATATGTGGCTTAAGAATGACATTTAGCATCTGCCTAAATTAATTATCATTTCATTTGAATGTTATATTGGCTCTTCTGCTACTACAGTAGTTCTATGGAAAGGTTGGCATGCTTAGCAGCTGAGTCTTAAACATGAGATACATGATGAAGAACATTAATAATGGTGCGCTTGAGTGTAAAATATCTACCTTGAGTTCTTATACTTACAAAAATGTATAGCTGTGGGATTAAATAAATCAAGTACATCACGGCAGCCTTTTGCAGGCTAAGAGATAAAGAAGCTGGAGGATTAGCTGTTGGAGAAATTACTGCTAATATATGGAGATTTGTACTTTAATTTTCAGTGTAACCCAACTTTGACTTTAATAATGATTAGATATAGTTCTACAAAATACGTTTTTTTTGCACTGTGGTTAAACTAGACTGCTTGATTGGTCATGTTTGCTCTTAAAAAAACATTTAAAATGAATGGCATCGTTGCTAGTTGGTTGAAGGAACATTTTGAAAATGATTTTGTTCCTACAAAGTCTTTTGGATAATATTAAGGTCTTAACTTTTATTGTCAGATGTAAACTTTTATTAGAAACAGGAAGTGCAGTATACGGTAATGCTCGGGATTTAGTGAGTTACGCTTTTGGATAAACTCTACTAGTCTATATTGTTTACATTTTGGAAAATGAAGTACACCAAATTCGCTATTAGCAGTTCCTGTTTGCCATGTTCTATTGGGTGTACTGACAATTAAATAAATTACGTTGATACTGAATAAAAGTTGAAAATGAGATGATTTTCTGGCAAGCTCTGGAGTTCTAAGGAGCATCTTTTTTCTATGATTTCTAAGCAGGTTTGTTGATCTATATTTCTGTTGGAAATCAAAGATAATGATAACCTAAGAAAGTGTAAGTCAGACCGAGTCTAAAACGTAGAAAATGTTCATGGTTCCATAGTTAGCATTTTGAAAATGTCAGGACATGACATTGGCAGTTTCTTAAGCAGTACTGTTTTGTACTGCAGGACAGTTGTGTTACACTCTTCCAGAGCTGCAGACTTCTTTTAGCCAACAGGATAACAGACACAGGGAGAGACCAGACAATAACTAGGCCATACTTTGATAGTTTCAGGGCTCCATTACAAACCGCACCGTCTGAAACACTATAGGCAGTGTGTTCACTCTGGGGTCCTCATTTCCTCAATCCCTGCTGGAGTTCAACATGAAAGCTTTAAACGTGTTGCTGTGATGACTCAAACAGTAGTTCCACTTAGGTATATTACTGGAACTGTGCAGAAACCACCACCAGTGTCCAGGACATTGGTGTGAGACACTCAGCAAGGCTAACAGCCTTCTCGCTGTCCAAGATTAGATCTAAGATACCTAGGAGACTACTATTACCTTTACTGTGTCCTTGCTTTATCTCAAGATTTTGTATTTTAATATCACATAATGTTTTTGGACATTTTTTTGCCTTCTTTTGAAATTTGGATGAGAGAAGCTTAAGCTTATTTTACTGTTGCACTTTTGGTATGCCATCCTCCGCATGAGCATCTGCTTAATGCCTAAAATGTGATTGGAACATAATAACACAATTTGAAAATGTATTATGGTTTGGTATTCACATCCTGGCAAGAGTGCTCTCTTTGTCCTTAAACACTTTGAAAGCAAAAGCCATTAAGGAAGACAAAAACGATGCCCGTGCTGTTGAAGTGTTAAAACTCATTTAAAATGTTTTTTATAAAAAAAATTCTGGCAACATGGAACAGGGAAGATTTTATGTGCAGTTTTAAGTGTGGGCTTTGGTAATGGCCAGTGCTGTTATGTACATTTACTCTGGGAAAGCTATGTGTGTCTCACATAGTGGCATGGTGGATGGTAGACAAAGGTATAGAAAGTAGACCGGCTTTATGGACCAAAAGTCATATTGAAGTATTTTTAGCCACGTGCTGTAGCCACAAGCACTTTTGTTAAAACAGACTGAATTCCAATAAAATGCAAAAATTGAATTCATTTTAGCATTTTATTTGAATTCAAATAATTCCCTGTTAGAATTATTCTAACAGTTATTCCCTTTTAGAAAATATACAGCTGCAAAACATGTAAAAGAAAAGTTATCTAAACAAATAAACTATACTAAATTAAAATTTGAATCATGCAAAAAGGCAGGTCTTCTTGGTTCTTACGAGGAATAATTGTAAAGATTTACAAGGAATATTTTTTACGGCATGTATTATCTAACTAGGACATTTTGGGACCGATTGGAGAGGGTTGCTATGGACGAAGTCCACACTGTGTCATGTCATAATCCAGCATGTGAGTTTCTATTGGCTGCAAGACTGGGGCGGGTGTGGCCTACCTAGGTCACAGAGCTGAAAAGCAGCTGTGAAAGAGACAGGGCTGCTGTGGAGTTTAGGGAGAGACAGATCAAGTATTATATTATAATATTTTAAAGATTAGGCTATGATTTAGTAAAATATAAATGTATAGACCTGTATCTATCTTTGTACACCTACTTAAGTAACTACTTTTACTTCTACATTCTTTTATTTTGAACTAATAGTACTTTTACTTGAGTCTTGGTTTTGGCCACTCTTCCACCTCTGTACATCACCCAGTTTTTTTATGTTTAGATGAAATCTGCATTCATATTTAATGGCTCTATGCTAAATTGAGGTTAGAGCTCAGATTTTTCTCCTCCTGGCCTTTGTTTCTCCAATCGTTTCCTGAGCCTCTGTACTTTCACTTTTGACAGGCTCCAGCTGGCTCCCATGACGGATCAAAACAAGCTTCCAGTTTCTCTCGCCATCATTAGCTGAAAAACTGATGTGATAAAAGTACACCCCGTGTTGGATCAAACTCCCCTCTCCCACCTAGTTCTATTAGCCGGACAGCTGTTTTGATGCTGTGGCTTATGTTGTGGGTGCACAAAGCTCCATTTTTTTTCGTTCCTCGTCACTTTCGTCAAGTGCTACGGTTTGGCAGACATTAGGTGTGCCGCAGATCTAGATGACTGTCTCCTGCTGTCTCACCATCCAGTTAACTGCAAGTTTTGTTGCCAGCGCAGCTTCCTTCACAGTGGGAGGTGTTCAAATGTGTTTTTTCCCCAGGGAACAGAGAATAGTACATGTGTAGATCAATTGAATAGTTATGCTCTGAAAAGTATTAAGCCCAGTAGGTGTCTGGAGACATTTTTTGAAAATTCCCTCCATCACATAAGTCATGTGTGCCCCTAAATTATAAAATACTGACTTCGAATTACTAAAGGTAGGCAGATCAAGAAGAATGGGAAAAAAAAATATTAGAGAAAGTTTTTGATTGCACTGTAATATGGCTAGAAGGTCTGTTGGAAAACCTCAACCAAAAAGAAGCTAAGATGATGGACGTCATTAATCGGTTGGTCTGCAAAGCATCAGAAAACTGTAAATATCCCAATTTTCTAAAGCCTAATTTAACATCTTCAAATGTCTTGTGTTTTCCAACCAATACTTTACAAGTTCACTACAATGTGAAAAAAGCAGGAAAGTCTCACATTTGAGAACCTGGAACCATCAAGTATTTGGCAATTTTGCTTAAAAAATTACTTAATTATGAATCCATTATAAAATTGTTGTCTTAATTTTTTTGAACTGCTTCTAACTTCTCTCAGAACTATTTTACCTTTGTGAATTACTCATAGACCAAAAACTTTAAGGGTAACGTTTTTTTTTTTTTTTTTTTTTTTGCTCAACCTGGACTTGTTTTTGTGTCTAAGTGACTTATGGGAACAACAATCTTTGACATTGGTCCAGTTTTAAGGAAGACCACTGCAGTTGGCAGCGCCAGAACAAGCTACAATAAATGATTGGGCAATTGCGCACCTTCAATTTATGTCCACAAAAATTGCTTGTTTTACCACTGACATTCTCCGATTATTGTTCTAAGTGTCTGACAACATTATGGAAAGGATCCCTACAAAGGCTGACATTTTTGTTATACAGTAAGATAATTTTTTGTTTAACATGAAACAGCCCCAGAATCGCTAAACCAACCAAACTCCATTTAAATAAACAGTCATTTTATAATCAATTGCCGTCTTGGTTCGTCTTTCCAAAAAATAGGGTCCAGGTTGAAAAAAAAACAAACGAAATTACCGTTTAATCCTAAAAGAGTACCATACCCATTTTGCATTGTACTCCTATAACAATGTCAGACTCCTGATAAACTGTATAAAAAAAGAAAATACGAGCAAAAGAGATTTTTTCATTTCACACATTCTTCTTCCTTGCCGAAAGGAACTTGAGCGCCAATCAGTTCTTTCTTTCTTATTATCTATTATTACACATTACACATTTTATCTTCCAAACATGTGAGTTGAAGCAGCGTACATTTAAAGGCTGTTTTCCAGTTCGGCAAAATAATTCTCTGCTGTCTCATAGATAGTTTTTCTAGTTCTGCCTCTGGTCATGGAAACCAGTTGGAGACTGATCCTCCATCTTCTTTTCTGTCTTTCATTTTGTGTCCTCCAGCTTTCTGTCATTCTCTGTCTCTCAACCATCGTTCTCTTTATTTGTCTTTTACTTTTTTCAGTTTTCCCTTCTTCTCTCTTGCTGTCTTTTTTATTTTACATCTCTATTCATTTCCTTTCTCTCTGTAGTCTTTCCTCTCTCCTTTTTGTTTCAGGCTTTGTCCAACCTGTTTCCTCTTCCTGTGATTATATTTCCTTCTCGTTACCTCTCCAATGGATTACTTTCTTTCTCTTCTTTCTACACAAGATTAAGCTATAATTGTTGCAGTTTCTTTAATGAGATGCATGCGGCTGTGTGCATACGTCATGAGGGTGTGTGTGTGTGTGTGTGTGTGTGTGTGTGTGTGTGTGCTTGAAGCTGCTGCAGGTTTCAGTGGCAGAACAATGGTTTAAATGGAGTATTGATCATGCTTCCTGCCCTCCCCACAAGTTCTTACACACTCACTTTGCCTGACAGCACACACACACACACACACACACACACACACACACACACACACACACACACACACACACACACAATTCTTTCCATGTATACACTGAAAGACAGTTACCTTTAGTCAATTTTTTTGTAATTAATTCCAGATGTCCATAATGTTAAAAGTCTGTTCCACTGACGTCCAATGCATTTGACTATTAAATAAATTTACTCACTCTACACCAGGGGTCACCAACCTTTTTGAAACTGAGAGCTACTTCATGGGTATTGAGTCATACGAAGGGCTACCAGTTTGATACACTCTTCTAAAATAACAAATTTGCTCAGTTTGCCTTTAGTTATATATTATTATTAATGATTAATGATACTCATCTATGTCCACTGATCATGTTAATGATTTCTCACAATAATTATCAACAATGACTTAACAAGGTGGGAAACAAATAATATCAATATCTAATTTTCATTTTTAGAACAGGCCTGAGGGCTACTCATGTGGTCCTTGGGGGCTCCCTGGTGCCCGCGGGCACCGTGTTGGTGACCCCTGCTCTACACTATACAAATGATACTGACTCATCATAAATTGTTGGCTGACTTATCTTATGAGCCACAGTTGATTTGCTCATACATGCTGAAGTATACAGGGACATGAATAACCAGGTTACTTGCGCATATATAAAGTATATATAATATACTGTAACATCCTAAACTCAAGCTGTAATGATGAAGAGTAGGGCCAATTTTGGCATTTTATTCTAAAAAGTGTGTCCGGATGTTTGCTCAGGAAATGACAGCTGTCTCTTAAGACCACACGTCATGAGCAAGAAACATGGCGAGCCACAAAATAAATAAGCTACAGTCAGCAGTTTCAGTTATTCATGTGGCCCGAAGCGACCAATAACAATCATCTATTTCAGTGACATTTGCAGGTGAAGCATGCCTCTAAAGTTTTTTTTGTTATGTTAATGCTGAGGTTGATGAGTCTGACCTCCCTGCCGCAAAAAGACACTGACATCCTCTCTATGGTTAATAAATACTATAGGAAAAAATGCTTTACGTATTATAAAGCAGCCCTATTAACTTAAATTTGCACTAAGTTTTATGAGGCAGGAAAAAAAACTTTATTTTCTTTGTGTTGTCGACATGACAGACCAGAGGTTTAAAATATCGTAAAAATGACGATATTTTGGCTATATGCTTCTATTTGATTCATGCTTCACCGCACAGCAGGCCATTTTCTCACATTGGCTACATGTGCCTGTATGCTTGTGTTTTTGTGTGTATACCTGCGTGTGTGTCCAGCGTCTCACCACAGTGCACTGCTCAACGTGGGACCTTTTTAATTAAGGGAGAAGTTTCATTATCCGCTCCATTAGTCAATGCCTGACTGGTGTCAACATTCACACACAGACACACGTACACACATACTGGAAGAGCACTGGAAGCTGTGCTGGTATAATATTTAACCTGATGTTCTGTTTCAGGATGAGAGTGTTATTTATTATCTGTAGTAACGGGAAGTGACCCCATTTCCAGGCAAATGAGAGGGGCGGGGGAGAGGTGTTATTATAAGTCATAATGTCGTCATTTGCATTGTAATGCATGTCACAGGCCACACTACATTGCTCTGCTACAGAGGAAAAAAACTGTGCAGTGGAGGATAATGTTCCCGCCATATAGGCATCTGCGGAACACTTGTTGTGTAATGTTGATTTTAGGGAAACAAGTCTACCTTGAAAATCATCATTCAGTATCTCAATGAATCTCTTCCTTGTATTATATGTGGCCAGCACGAAAATGTAAACTAATGTATTTAAATGGGAAGCATATGTCCTGGTCACAGCACGACTACGGTAGCGAGTAGTACGAAATGCTGAAAATCCGCTTAAGGAGGTTGGTTGGGGTGGTGGATGGGTCAAACAATTCCGGACTTTCAACCCGGAGGCCGGGGATCGCGTCCCGCATGTGGCGTTTTGTTTCCCAGTTAACTGTCCCAATATTGCTTAAAAAATATATATTTTTTTATGTTTATGCATCATTGATCATTCAATTCAGAATTTTAGTTTGTCATGCTAACACGCAAAAGTAGAGTTGTCATTAACTGACTGTGAAAGAAAGGGTTTGTGGTACAAATTGACTTTTAAATGTCTCATTAGATAATTCTGCAATGCAGTAAATACTTCCTAGAATGGATTTTATTCTAAAATGAGACTTGGATACAAAGTAATAACTCCTATTCTCACTAAATGATTAACCACATTTAAAGACATTCGGGAACACAAGAGAAAACTCAAATTATGGGTCACTTGTCACTTTTAGTTTACAAAAGTGTCTGGTTTTGTTGATGGGTAGCAAATGGAAAACAGCTCCACAATGACTGTGATCACGATTTTTAAATAGCAGAGAGGGGTCGTTCCATTAGGGCAACAAGTTGGAACTTTGCGCACTCACTTCAGTTTGTTATCTGATTTGACGGTGAAGGCCTGTAAGTGGCACGCTGATTGATATGATGAGGATGCGATTAGCCCTGAGCAAAATCAGAGGAGCCTCTTATCATGCTAAGCACCACTTGCATTTTGTGTGTGTGTGTGTGTGTGTGTGTGTGTGTGTGTGTGTGTGTGTGTGTGTGTGTGTGTGTGTGTGCATGCATTTGTTTAATTGTTTGAGAGACAGAGAGAGAGAGAAAGAACACTGTATTCACATAGATTGTCAACTAGTCAGTCGAAAAGATTGAAGTCTGGTATGTACTGGTATTTATCAAAGAGTAAGTGTGTCCTTTTTGTTTTGAACTGCTGCTGTACATCTGAGATGATCTGTACTCTCAGATTGCCTCGCTTTCTTACACACACACACACACACACACACACACACACACACACACACACACACACACACACACACACATGTTTCACTATCTTTGTGGGAACTCGTCATTGACATAATGCATTCCCTAGCCCCTTACCCTAACCTTAACCATCACAACTGAATGCCTAACCTTAACCCTTACCCTAACCCTAACGTAATTCTAACCCTAATCCTAAAACCAAGTCTGAACCCTCAAATAGCCCTTTAACCTTGTGGGGTCCAGCATTTTGTGCCCCACAAGGCTGTGCAGGCCCCAGAAGTATACTGTTTTCTTGGGGTTTTTGGACCCCAAGAATATAGTAAAACAAGCCCACACACACACACACACACACACACACACACACACACATATATGTAGGCTACACACATATACAGTATAGGCTACACACAGATATAGGCTACGCACACAGATATGCACAGCTCTTTTTGACTTTGTCTTTTTTCTTTTGGCAGATGAAAGAGAAGACGTTCAGAAGAAGACTTTTACAAAATGGGTAAACTCACAGTTGGCTAAGGTAAGACAGCTTCCTTTCCATTATCCACTCCATTCACTATATCTCTATTCCCTGTCTGCACTTGCCAGAGTCTCTAACTGGACTGTGATCACTTTCTCTCATCCCTGTGTAGTCATGTGTATTCTTGAATAATTTCAAGACTATTTTAACTTTTCTCTAATTCTAATTAGCAAATTAATTTACTTAAAGCTTAAAGCTTCCTTCTTGGAACCTTTCTATCTGTCTTTCTCTGTCTCTTGGTTTTAATGACTTAAGGCCCATTGCTTTGAAAATGAACTCTTAAATATCCAATGTGTAGGAATTTCTCCCTTCTAGCGTTGAGATCATATATCGCAGTCAACTCTCTCGCACCACGCAGTTCAAAGTACGTATTACAGCCACGGTAGCCTTCACACTTCAAAAAGCCGGTCTCTTGCTCTTTTCAATATCCTTTTTCTGGGCAAAGAAGAAGACTGTTGTTCCTGAAATTTGGATTTTGAATACGTGTGGTCCTCCATGTTTCCTTCTTCAAACTTGCCGGGGCCCAGGAAGCTACGATACCCATTAGCAGCATTAGCAGCACCTGTGAGTTTATCATGTGACAGCGAAAAACGCGAAAGGCGGAGCAGTATGTCCTGTATGTACCTTACCGGCTAACGTATTTCAAGATGGCGCATGAATATGGAGCGTCTACCCCAGTTCATGCGAATGTAAAATTTCAAGCCAAAAGGAATACTTGGAATTGATGGTGGTGGTAAATATTCATGAAAAAGGACACGTTTTTGACAGATTTTGATAATGAACAACTAAACACGTTACACACTGGACCTTTAATGGAAGAAAAGAGGTCTCTGTATGTTTTATGAGATATTATTGTCCTTCTTGTGGGGTACTATCCAGACACACTGGTTTGGAGGAGCAGGACAAAGCACTACACATACTGTCTCTTCATTCTATGTCTTCTTAAATTTCTCACTCAGTCTGAACCCTTCTCCCCTCCTCTGTTGTTTTCATTTATTTCCTTCTATTTTCAGACAAAAACTTACAAGAGGAAAGGATTTGTTGTTTTTTCTCCTTTCATCTGGGGCGGTTTTCTATTTGTCTCTCAGAGTCACGGACAAGTTCAGAGGAATTTCCTTTAATGGCTGTGATTCAGACGCACACACACACACACACACACACACACACACACACACACACACACACAAACGCACAAAGGTTATTCCCGCCACGTCCATTCTCTCTGGAGAGTAGGTTCAGTAAAGCTTGGATAACAGGAGAGTGCACATTTTCAGGTTTCCCTTTTTCTTTTGATTCTACATGCTGCATTTATATATATATATATATATATATATATATATATATCGGGCTGTGCTCGATTGAAGAAATTGTTAGTCGACTAACACTCATTCAATTGCGTCGACTAATCGATTAGTTGATTTAATCAACAGATCTGTAAATCTGAGTTTCTTTGCAAAGAGTCATGCAAAAGCACCACTTTAATTCTTGTGTTTACCAGAGATGTGCTCGTACGTTTCTTGGAAATAAGTCATTCAGCATGAAAAAAGCATAACACATGATTAATCGACTAAAGAAATCTAAGTTGTCTAAGACCGAAATGACCGATTAATCGACTAATCGACTAAGAGGGAGCAGCCCTAATATATATATATATATATATATATATATATATATATATATATATATATATATATATATACATTTTGGTTGCTTGATTGTTGACGGACTTCGTTGTCCAGTAACTCAGTTACTCAGTCCTCCCATAGGGACTGAATGACTTGTTTTGATTTAAGTTCTAATTAAATTTCTGTGTTTATGATTGTGTTTTTGTTTGTGGTGTGTGTATTTTGTGCATGCCAACACATCACTTCTATTCCTATTTTCAAAGTTGATTACAAGGGTGCTAGAGGTGTGCCGTTGCCATGGTGATGGACACGTAGGTGAGTGTGTGTGCATGTTGGTGCTCATTTGTGCGTGTGTGTGAGTAAAGCTATTGAAGCAGAGTCTGATCTAAGCCAGGTGATTAAAGCCAGGAGGACAGACAGGCTGGATAGGTATTCTCTTCTCTTCTCTCCTTCCTTCTCATCTCCTGTCTTCCCTTTTCCTCTCCTTTCCATTTCTTCTCCTCCCCTCTCCTCTCACGTCCTCTGCTCTTTTACGTACTCTTTTCCTGCTCTTTTTTCATCTCCTCCCCTCTCCTTTCCTGCCTTTTCTTCCCTTTTTCTTTCATGTCCATTCAGCCTGCCATTTCCCCTTTTACTATAACTAAGAGAAAAAGGGAGGGAGAAAATTTGGAGGTGGGAGGCAAAAAGGTAGATAGAAACAGGGGGTAGAGAAAGGCAGTAGAGGAAAAGAGAGAGATCCCCTCATTTATCCAAACTCAGTGGAGCATATTGCACACACACACACACACACACACACACACACACACACAGGTGAGTAAGAGGTAGGAAGACAACAGATGGGAGAAAGTAAGATTATAGAAGGGGAGAAATTGAGGAGGGAGAGAAGGAGACCAAGGACGTAGTAAGGAGAGTGGAGAAGCAATGCAAAATGAGAGGAATATGGAGAAAAAAACAAGAGAAATGCCTGGCAGTGAAGCAGCGTTGTGTCTGATTTTAGTGTGATTTGCTACTCAGCAAACCATAAAAAAGGCACTTCAGGAATATACGAGGGTCTGTCACCACGGCAGGAAACTGAGCTTTTTTTTTTTTTTTTTTTTTTTACCAACCACAGCTGGTACTTTATTCAAGAGTATCAGATTCTATTCCAGTGTAGCATACATTGCAACATGCCGCCTGTAATTTACTTTTCGGATACTTTTATTCCGCTTTCAACTCCCAGATATTCCTAAGTGAGTTGCATTAGCCAGATATCTTTGGGCTTAACTCAGGTGTTCTTTATCAGGAAGCTGGCCACGGTAACATATGCTGTTCAGCTAACCTGTACCAGTGCAGCTTCAGTTCAGAGGATGAGATAAAATGTGTTAACAGTCTGAATACTGAACAATCAGCTCACAAAAACAATATCATCATTCCTACAGCTGTAGGAGTCAGGTGCTGTAGGACTCAGGATATAACCCATGTTGAACTTGTTGTAATACTGGCTGCTTTAGGTGAAGTCATTTGTATTGCTATTTGTTAGATTCCCTCTTGTGAATTTTGGTTCAAAGTAAAGAAACTCATACTCTTTGATTTTAGAGGACTGAGTTTAATGGATTGGTTGATAATTGTTAAGGTTTTTTCCATATGGTCTGAATGGACAAAATAATCCACCTCAGAGAGCCAGGAATGGAGGGGAAAGGGTGACAGAAAGAGGGGAGGACAGCATTCATCCAGTGCCTGGTGTTAATTTCACACCCTGGCTGTCACTGTGTGCTTAGGTCCTCAAAAAAAAAAAAAAAAACTGCAGAATAACTCTGATAGGAGAGAAGAGGGAACAGGAGAGGAAAATGAAGCTGAGGAACAAAAAAGAAAAGGAGGGATGACATGAAAGGATAAGGAGTGCAGACGGTGGTGATGCCTTGTTATGCTTATGATACAAGCTTAAATTTATCAAATAACTTTCCCAATTGCTATTCTGATAATAACACACCCCTTAGCCTCATGGTTTTTGTGGATCATCACTCAACGTTTAGTGATGTATCTGCACTGAAATCAGACAAGATTTAATAGTAAATTAATAAAATGTTTGAGGTAAAAGAAACAGCATTAAATCTGAGGAGTTGGAAGCATTGAACTAGTGTAGCTTTGCAAACACTGTAAATCTGGAAGGTATGAGCCAGCAACTGGGCCACGTTCAGCCCGGTCAAAACATAGCAGCACGTTTTCTTTTAACTGAAACGGGGGTGCCTTGAACACCCATTTGTGTGCTCAAGCGCTCTACATTTTTATTACCACAAGTTTACATAAACGTCTCTGCTGATTGGGTGTGACACATCGAGAGACACACCCATCAAACGAGAGAAAACATGTCTCAAAGCTGTTGCACACCGTTTCACACCATTCCGAGGAAACATGTCGTTCAGCATGGAAACCGTAGCAAAACGGTGCACACCGTTTTGAGATTGAACGTGCCCCTGGTTAGCTTAGCTTAGCATAAAGACTAGAAACAGCTAGATTCAAGTTTAGTTCTGTTGTTTATCAGTAAGGTATACAGAACTACACTGAAGAATAGAGTCAACTAGAGGTTAACATGTGACAGCTGTTACATATGAATTGGTCCACATTGGATTGAACATGCCTTCAGTTGATCCAAAGATCATATTTGCAAAAGAGAGAGAGGTATATGAGCACGCTTTATCAAAGTTCATAAATATGTAGGTGAATGAGGATACAGCTATATATCCTTTTCAAAGCGTTAAGCTCTCCCTGCTTGCTAGCCTTCTAGCATCCCTTACTGCAGAAGAATGTCTAGTGGGATATCTTACCAGATCTAAGAAATTAAGATCTGTCACAGCTGAGTGATCCTTTTTCAAGTCTAAACTAAACCTACTGTAGAGCAGCGTGGGAGGAGTGAGACTGAATGGGCTGCTTGTTCTGTCTACTTTATAACTTGCGACGTACTGTAGATTTAATGGTTATTGAATGAAGTTTAAAAAGATGAGTGTCCTTTTTAAGGTTTCTGATTGGCAGCTGTAACAACCTATTAGAACTCATTTTCACTGGTTCACTGCTGACTTTGTTTTTGGCAAACTGTGGAAAATAGCTAGCCTGGCTCTGCCCTCCTACGTACTTCCGCTCAATGTTCGTTTTCCTTCAGTACTACGTCTGGGTTTGCGGTATATTCGCGGGTTTTCTCCGGTCAAATCTTTACTGTCATCAGCGAACAGTTCAGTTCAGCGAACAGAGGGAGTGGCTGAGAACAATGACGTTGAGGTTGTGCGCTAGTTTGAGTCGTAGTTCCGTGATGGCGGTGGAGATAGAGTTAGATTTTCCAGCTCGCTCCATTAGTGGTGAAGGAGTTGGATAAGGTGAATGCTAGCGATGCCAAGCCGACAGCAATGCATAAGTAGCTTTAATGTATGTATGTAAACACCACAAACAAAAGTTAGAAAAAGTTGTTGACTTGATTTTACCACTAAAATCTGTTTGTGTTTGTTCATTATTTTGAATTAGAGCCTAGCTGATTAAATCCAACACATTTGTCTGTGAGAAGAAAACAAACTGCTTGCAAACTTGTTCGCATTGGCCACTTTAATTACATTTTCCATTTCTGTAACAGCGATGGTGCACTGGAGGGTTTGATTATCAGCAAGGGAAAAACAGTCAAAAGTGGGAATGAGCCACCAGGGTAAAATTAAACTAAACTATACTAACACTGTAGCTTTTCTGACCAGTGTGGGTTTTCACACAAGTAAATGTGCCAATAGGACATGAGGAGCATGCCAACACGCTAAACTATCACTGCGATAGAAAGACAAGTGACTGTAAGTAACTGGAATCCTACACGGAAGATTAAATCATACAGATATTGTCACTTTGTGACTTTTAGGAAACGCTTGTGATCAAAAACTAGTTGTCCAGTGAGTTTTTTATACGTACTGTAAAGCACACATTGTTAAATGTCCTGAAAAGCAACCATTTTAACAGTAGTGCTTTCTTTGTTTTCAATGCATTGATTTATTTTTCTTGTCTTTTTTTCTGATGCATTTGTAATTAAACACAGTCTAAATATAATGTAAACTCCAGCAATACTGTCTCATTGTAATTTAGCAAACCAGATTAGAGCTTTCCTTGCTTTGCACAAGAAAGGAAAATATAGTGATATTATTTACATTCATATTGTTTATTTCACCTTGAGGTGTTTGTGTTGGACAGTCGAGCAAAGGATTGTTTCCCTCCTTGGTGACACAAACCAATTAGCATCTCTTCTTTACTTTCACTAACTTATATTGGTTTTAATATGCTTGAATGAAGAAATACAACCACCTCGGGGTAAGATTTAATAGTGGATGAGATGTTGTTTTTTAGCATGAAATCTGTGTGAAATCTTGTGATTTATTAGTCACCTAATCTGGAAAAAACATGTATTTGAAGGCAACAACAGCATCTGACTCTATTAAAGTGCTCATATTATGCTCATCAGGTTTATAATTGTATTTAGAGGTTATATCAGAATAGGTTTACATGGTTTAATTTTCAAAAAACACCAAATGTTTGTTGTACTGCACATTGCTGCAGCTCGTCTTTTCACCCTGTGTGTTGAGCTCTCTGTTTTAGCTACAGAGTGTGGCATCTCACTTCTATTCCATCTTTGTTGGGAGTGACACATGCGTAGTAGCTGGGTAATGACTACTACCCAGTCAGAAGTAGAGTATGAGGGTGTGCCACGCTAGCAGCTAACTAGTAACGTGTCTTACAAAGTGACGCACGTTCGTCACGGAAGTAAAGAGACGTTTTCTGTTGGAGATGGTAAGGGACTTCGGGCTTTTTCACTTTGTAAACCTATAACGTGCACAAAAAAGATATATAACACTATAAAGGACAGGGGAAAAGCCAAAAAGCATAATATGAGCACTTTAAATTTTGATTTGGGATACACATTAGACACCTTGTTAAAAGTCAGGTAAAATCTGTCCAGAAACAACAATTAGTAAGATTTTTTAAATTTTTTTAATTATTAGGTTTTCTTGCATGAGTTGTAGCTCAGAGACTCTGAAATCCTCAGAGATATGAATTATTATAACTACTATATACATTTGATATTAGATACCAGTTTCCTGCCTGTGAAATTGTTGTAAGGGTTAGGGTTAGGGTTAGGGGTTAGGGTTAGAACAGCTCACCTCTGTACATCATCCAGTGGCGTAACGAGCCAACACCGGACCCCTATGCAGGATTATCAAGGCGGGCCCCCCTACTACAGCACGTGATGACGGCGCAATGTCCACCATTAGGCTACCATGACAGGATCATAGAGACACAGCATATAAGAGATTTTTTTTTTTTTTGTATAGTTCTTTAAAAATAAAAAGGAAACTTGTTTTGGGGAGAATAATAATTATTACTATTAATTAATTACTCTAGGCTGATATTTCCACGGAACCTTACCAAAAAGGCTCAGGATTCTGCAAATGTTGGTATAATATGAAAATGGCTGGTGGATTTAAGACAAAAAATAATGATTTATTGAATGAATCAAATATAAACATATATGTCACTGTCAGTGGCTTGTTGATCTTTACATTGTTAGTTAATGTCCTATCCTGGTCACACACACACACACACACACACACACACACACACACACACACACACACACACACACACACACACACACATTCATACGGTTTGATAAAGGACTTATTGGACTTTTGCATTGCACTTACAATAACGAGCGTAGCTGTCCTCAATTTAGGTCATCGTGTCGTCTCGATTGGTCCGGGCCCGTAAGCACCGCTTACCCTGCTTACCGATGACATCATCTCAGTTTACATCTTATCAGAAGAAACTCTAAAGCTGTCTTATTTTGACATTTTTTTGTTTTGTTAGAAACCTGCTCTGTAAAGATGCACTCTGTAATATTAAATAAACTGGCCTGCTTCCCATTTGCTAGAGGCCTGCTTGTTCATATGTCCCATGTACAGTTGAAGATAAAAGTTTACATACTTTTTTTTTTTACATCTAGTTTGCCCATAGTCCAAGCTTACATATATATGGGTGGATTTCCCTGCTAGCCGATTCTTTATTAGAGCTGAAAGAAAGGAATGTACGGAGTCCCCCTGGGGTCAGCTGAAAAAAAAAAACTAAACCGTGCACACAGAATAAAAATCAGTTCGCACAGATTCATAATCCGTGCTCTCGGTTTTATAAACGTGAGCAAAGTTAGAAAGATATTCACAGATTCCAACTTCCGGGATCAATTACTCTATAGCGAAATGTTATTACATCACAAACAATGCATCTTCCCTAACGTAGTAAGCTTAACAACGAGCTACAAACTCATTTTCATCAAAATGAGCCATCCTCCAACCTGGAGAAATAACATTGGTCCCCACGAGCAGCTGGCGTTGAGGCGGTAGTAAGACGAGTGCTTAGGGACCGTCTACAAACTACAGAGAGAGATACAACGAAAATATGTATTAATTAAATGATTAAATAAGGTAGTGTCTCCAAACTTGCCTCAATTATAACTTGTCTCCTGCTAGTTGTACTACAGCACTTTTAAAAATTAAGCATATTCATAATTTTGGTAAATATGTTTTGCCACATTTTTTTATTAAATGTCATTAATTATAATAATAATTAATATATGTGATAATTACAGAGAGTCATGTCTCCAAAACTACTCCACACATAGAAGGCCCGCTGCTGGTTGTACTACAGCACTTACCTTTCAAAAATAAGCATAATATAATTTTGGGGAATATTTTTTGCCAAAAACATTTAATATTTTAATAATTAAAAAAAGTGGTGTCTCTAAACTTGCCTCACAGATAATTAGTCTTCTGTTGGTTTTACTACAGCACTTACTTTTTAAAAATAGGCATATGCATAATTTTGGAGAATAAAAAATGTGTTATTAAAATTTTTTTAGCAAAGAATATTTCCCAACATTAAATTTCGCTATAGATTAATTGATCCCGATAGTTGGAATCTGTGAAAATATTTTTAACTGGGCCTGTAGGGGCCAGGGATCAAACAATCTGCCTTCGGATTGCTAAACGAACACTCTACCACCTGAGCCACAGTCGCCCGTGTAATTTACCTGGAGGCTTTACATTTCCACATCACCCTTAATATTGGGAGAAAAACGATTGGCTACAAACTAGTTGTGATGTCATAAATCGTTAATTTGTTAAACATTTTCCCCCTTGAGCAGATAAGTGTGAAAACAATATCTTCACATATACCATTCTGCACAGGAGACTTTGAAGAATCACAGTTTTATTTTGAGTAATATTTGTCCCTGGTGACATACCAGGAACTACAGCCTTAGGGCCCTATATCATTCCTCATCTCTCTTTCCTCATTTCCTGTCATCTCAGTGCATGTATGAAAAGGGGAAGTGTTATTGCACAGTTTGCCAAATATCAAGCCAATAGTAAAATGGGACTAGTCCATTTGTGTTGTTCAGATGATTTCTGATGGTGGTTTTGTCTCCAATCTGATTGCTCATCGTTACTAGGGAAGCAGGCACACCATAGCAACATATTACATTAGGTAACATTCCAAAAATGTAAAACCTTATTTGTATGCTTGCTCAAATGAAATTATTCTTTGTGTGATAAAATATCTCCCATGACATGACCCATGCTCTATAAACAAGGATCAATCAATTACATGGAGCCCAGTAGAATACACATAGCGTCTTAATTATAATTTGCCTCAGAGACCAACCAGCTGTCTTATTCCTGAATACTTCCTGGCCTCAGGTTGGCTGTTGTTGAAATTACCTTGTGACAATTTCATTAATTGTTACATTAACTTAATCAGATATCGACCTGGGGCTTTTTGGGCTCAAGTATCTGGACCAAAACTTAATCCCATAATTTTAGTCAGTTAACTGTTGAGTCAGACAGCTGATGTAGCCTGTCACTACGAAAAAATTGTGGTCACTCAAAGCAGCCATTCATCTTAAATGTCACGTCACGACTCAATTTGTTACAAACATCGCACCACTTCTTAGAGTCATAACTTTTGTGTTTTGAAAGTATATGGAAACCGACCAGTTGAAGTTGGAGACCATCTAAAAATAGCCAAAAGAGATATTCAAATCTTTTTGTTAATCCATAACTGCATTTTTAACTCACACCTTCTCCCTTATATACACAACCTCCAGTTTTAAAAGAAAAATCATGCAATATAGCCCAATTTCTACCATGCTTTTTGTTAACATATAGACTAATGTGTCTTTAAGGTGCGTTCTTACACTGATACAGTCGTGCCCTGTGAGAGATGTACAACTGTGCATGTGCAAAATAAAAGTAACTCTCCGTTCTGGTTGAAGCGCCAACGATGAGCATGTGTGTTTATTCCTCCATTAAGTAAGCCCTAAAGATGACAGCACCAACACTTTTAATTAATTAAACGTTTTTAGACTAATTTATTTTCAACTGTGAGAGTTTGTTTATAACTCTCCCGGTCAAATGATATTCAGGCTTAAGTCTGGACAGCAAAAAAACACCCAAAATGTGATTTAAAATGCGATTCCATCTGATTGCTACAGTGCAGGGGTCTCATTTATAAACGTGGCGTACGCACAAATGAGGGATGAAAATGGACGTACGCCGCTTCCCACGCAAAGTTTGTGATTTATAAAAATCTCACGACGGGAGAATGTGCGGTCCTCCACGCAAACTCTGACCCATGCGTACGCACATTTTGGAGACAAAATAGGAATTGGCGACGCAGATGGTGAGGTGGTGAACTGAAGTCAGACTGCAGAGAGTAAATGGGAATAAGATTACTCGTAATATTTTCTAGTATTGATGCCTCACGCACATTCTTTCACTCCATATCATCCACGTTACCATGAAGATGAAATCCAGCAGTGTTATTTGCGCTTGTACTGAGTGATAACTGTTCCATAAACCCCTTGTAATATCCAACACAAATCTTAAATAAAAATATTTTCTTAATATTTAATTGGCATTGTCTTGCCATTACATTGTCCGCTACGGAGCGCAGGATCAAGGAGGAGATGGAATGGAAACTGCATGGAATACAGGATAGCATCAATCAGTGATTTTGGCAAGGTGTTAACAATCACAAATTACATATAAATACTGCGGTGAACCTGTGCGTAATGCTGCATGATGGCACTGCTGGCCTTGCAGGAGGACTACGCCAATGGAAGAATCAGGAAAAAAAGAGACTTCAGGGACCATGACGGTGCTGAGCTCGTGGATCTATGTACTGAATTGGGTCCAGTAGAGAGGGCAATGCACCGGAACCATGCCATATCCCGGTCCAAATACATGTCCTCGCCTCTCTGGGGGCCACCGGCTGTTTCCAGAGGGAAATGGCTGACAGCTAAGTGTTTTTTTTAAAATAAATATTATATATAATCTTCAACTTCATCACTAAGGCTTGTTTGGATATAATGTATAGTTCTGTTAAATCTTATTATATACGTCTGGTATATCGAAGCTGTCCCTGAGTGCCCGTAATGCCTGCCGTTTTGGACGTATTATTAATATAGGTAGTCTATAGATCAGGGTTCCATACACTGTGCAAGAACAGGCTGAAATTATAATTCAATTTGCAGCAATTCCTGAACGTCTGAGAAGTTTTTTGCTTTGTCTCCGCCAGTCGTCATGATTCGGCATGATTTGGTGTAACGGAAGAACAACTGCCAGGGTCATTAACATACTGATCAGCATTCATGAGGTGCTTTGCATTGACTATTTATGGTTAAAAATGGGTGTGTACAGGGCGGTATGAGAGGCTGAAATCTGTGATTTATAAAAGAAACATTGTTTACAGGTGTGCGTACACACGGTTTTATAGTAGCGTACACCATTTTGGGCTTTTGGCCGTACGTACACTTATAGTAAGGATCCTACGCACAGTTTTATTAATGACACCCCAGACGTTTCCACAAATCGGAATTGATGATGGCCTCAAAGCCTGCCAAATGTCCCAGGGGACTGCCGACACTGCCACCTCTGCCAGGCAACAGCCTCGACACTTGCAGTGTTGCCAACTTGGTGACTTTCTCACTAGATTTTGCAACATTTCAAAACCTTTTTAGACGACTTTATTTCTAAAAAGTGACTAGAGACAAATTTAGTGACTTCTGATCATCAGGGAAAACGCAAGGTATGTTGTAATTAATTTCCATGCATGCTCCTCCACATAATCACAGTCAATGGCTCTTCTGCCAACAGCATAGGGTCTCTCTCTCCCTCTCCTCTTGTGTCGTGAGCAGCAGGCAGTCAGCCTACACAGCCACTAAGCTTTATGCAAATGATATGTAATGACGTCAACAATATGCAATTGACGGTATGACCTCATCTGACAAGTTTTAGAGACTTTTGGAGCTAGGGCTACCTACTTTTATAAATTTGACAATTTACTTTTCTTTTCTGGACCCAGAAAGGTCCATGGCATGAAAATTTCACTTTATGAGATTTTTTAACATTAATATGCGTTCCCCCACCCTGCCTATGGTCCCCCAGTGGCTAGAAATGGCGATAGGTGTAAACCGAGCCCTGGGTATCCTGCTGTCTTTGAGAAAATGAAAGCTCAGATGGGCCGATCTGGAATCTTCTCCTTATGAGGTCATAAGGAGCAAGGTTACCTCCCTTTTCTCTGCTTTGCCTGCCCAGAAAATTTGTCCCACCAGAGAGAGATCGACATCATGGCTTTCAAATGAGCAAAGTGGCAGTTGGTCAAGGCCACACCCCCACCCTCTTGCGCCAAGACACTGAAGTTATTATATATTTGACCTTCTTCATTTGATTTATTTTATCGGCAAACAGGGGCTTGACGAACTTGTAACGATCTTTGTAGAAGTCAGTTCTTGCCCGCTCCTTTTTCTTATGCTATTTTCTGAGATTTTCAGCTCCGTCACAGTGTTGTTACCTGCTGTTTTACTTAAGCCTGGAGTGCGTTAATTCCCTCCTCTGTGGCTTTCCTCCATTGTTTCTTTTGCTGCCGTCTCTCTTTCACTAGCCTCGCTATTTCTTTCTGTCTTCTTGACACCAGCTGGATTGATGGGTCTTTCCTGTTTCCCCTCTGCTTGACTCCAAATATTTCTGCGCTTTAGGTGTATTTGATGTCTCCCATTTTCTCCAGCTACCTTTCAGCTGGTCCCTTCAGGGTTTCTAGTAGTTGAACAAAGTCTGTATCTGAAGTTTCCCATTTCTCTTTCATGCAGGATTTGGGCCACAATATTTCCCCTTTGCCCCTTGAGCTTCCGTTTTCCTGCTGATTGCGTTTGGGTGGGTTCTGGGCTCATAGATGTTACAATATGCGTGCTTAGTAGATTTTCACTTGTGTTAGGGGTGCTGATACCCTGTGGACTGTGGTGGGTATCCTGCTACTGGGCTTTACTTGACTTTTCTGACCTGCCTATTAAGAAGTAATGGTCAATGCGAGGTTCCTCCAAAAGCTCTCTTAAGCACTTTTTCCTGCCCTGATAATAATAATAATAATAAATTGAATTTATATAGCGCTTTTCATGGACTCAAAGTCGCTTTACAGGGCAGGGTAGATTAAAAACATAACAAAACAAGTAGAACAAAACAAAACAAAACAAGTAGAACAAAACAAGATTCAGATGAAAAATGGAGGGGGGGCAGGGGGGCTATGGGTAGGCAGAGTTGAAGAGATGGGTCTTGAGGCGGGACTGGAAGATGGTGAGGGACTCAGAGGTGCGGATCTCTTGGGGGAGGGAGATCCAGAGCCTGGGAGCTGCTCTGGAGAATGCTCTGTCCCCAAAACTGCGGAGTTTGGACTTTTGGATGGAGAGGAGACCGGCTGAGGTGGATCTGAGGGACCGTGAGGGTTGGTAGGGGGAGAGGAGGTCAGTAAGGTATGAGGGGGCCAGATGGTGGAGAGCTTTGTAGGTGAGGACCAGGATTTTGTAGGTGATCCGTTGGGAGATAGGAAGCCAGTGGAGTTGTTTTAGGACTGGAGTGATGTGGTGCCAGGATTTGGAGCGGGTAATGAGGCGGGCGGCTGAGTTCTGGACCAGTTGGAGTCGGTTGATGTTGGTAGAGCTGATGCCGAGGAGAAGTGAGTTGCAGTAGTCCAGTCGGGAGGAGATGAAGGCGTGAATGAGTCTTTCAGCAGCGGGGGGTGTGAGAGAGGGTCTGATTTTGGCGATGTTGCGGAGGTGAAAGAAGGAGGCTTTAATGACTTGACGGATGTGAGGCTCAAGGGAGAGGGTGGAATCAAAGATAACGCCAAGGTTGCGGGCCTGGGGAGATGGGGAGACAATGGTGCCGTCGATGGTGAGAGTGGGGTTATTGGTTTTGCTAAGTGTGGATTTGGAGCCGATCAGAAGGAATTCTGTTTTGTCGCTGTTGAGTTTGAGGAAGTGGTGTTGCATCCAGGTTTTAATAGCTGACAGACAGGAGTTGATGTGGGAGGGGAGGATTGTGGGGGATTTGGTGCTGAGGTAGATCTGGGTGTCATCAGCATAGCAGTGGAAGTCCAGGTTGAAGTGGCGGAGTATCTGACCAAGAGGGAGGATGTAGATGATGAAGAGGAGGGGCCGAGTACGGAGCCTTGGGGAACGCATTGAGTAACTGTGGCTGTGGCAGAGGTGTGGTTGTGGAGAGAGATGAAATGGGATCTGTTGGCTAGGTAGGAGTGGAGCCAGCTGAGTGCAGTACCTTCGATACCGAGGTCTTTGAGTCTGGTGAGCAGGATGTTATGGCTCACGGTATCGAAGGCTGCACTCAGGTCGAGGAGGATGAGGATGTTGAGGGAACCGGCGTCAGCAGAGGTGAGGAGGTCGTTGAGGACTTTGAGGAGAGCGGTTTCTGTGCTGTGGAGGGGCGAAAACCAGATTGGAGAGGTTCGAATAGGTTATTGGCATGAAGATGGGTTTGTAGTTGTGAGGCGACTATGCGTTCCAGGGTTTTAGACAGAAAGGGGAGGTTGGATATTGGGCGGTAGTTGTTGAGAGAGGAGGGATGCAGGCCAGGTTTTTTAAGGATTGGGGTGACAGCAGCAGTTTTGAAAGCAGAGGGGACAGTTCCAAGGGACAGTGAGGAGTTGAAGAGGTTAGTGAGGTAGGGGCATAGGACCGGGAGGCAGGACTTCAGGAGCGGAGTAGGGAGGGGGTCAAAGGAGCAAGTAGTGGGTTTGGAAGAGCTGATGAGTTTGGAGATTTCAGGAGGAGTGACTGGGTCAAAATGGGAGAGGAGGCAGTGTGGAGGAAGGGTCGGGAGGTCTGTAGGGATGGGGAGAGGAGGGTCCAAGGTAGGTGCTGGAATAGATCCTGGGAGGTCAGATACAGGGGATAGAGATTTGTAAATGAGATTGATTTTGTCAGTGTAAAAGTGGAGGAATGAGTTGCAGAGATCCGGAGTAGAGGTAAGGAGGCTGTTGGTCCGAGGCTTGATGAGGTTGTTCATTGTGGAGAAGAGGGTTCTGGGGTTTTGGCAGGGGTCGGTGAGGATGGTGGAGAGGTAGGCAGATTTGGCAGCAATGAGGGCATCTTTGTAGGCGGTGAGATGGGATTTATAGGCTTCATGATGGACTGTGAGAGATGATTTCTTTGTCAGACGTTCAAGTTGGCGGCCAGTTTGTTTCATTTTCCGGAGTGCAGGTGTGTACCAGGGTGAAGAGGTGTTAAAAGTGACGGTTTTTGTTTTGAGGGGGGCCAGGGTGTTGAGGGAGGTAGACAAGGTGGAGTTGAGGTGGTCTGTGAGGTCATCAGGTGAGGTGAGGGTTGAGTCCAGGTGGAGAGCGGTGGAGAGCAGGTCAGAGAGATGGTGGGGATTGATAGATTTGAGGTTGCGGAAGATGATTTCTCTGAGGAGGCGGGGGCGTGGGGTTGGAGAAGGGATGGTGAACCGTATCAGTTTGTGATCAGAGAGGGGAAAGAGGCATGGATGGCTGTCGAGCACTGGTTGGTTGGTGGAGCAGACCAGGTCGAGGATGTGTCCTTTTTCATGGGTGGGGAATGTGACATGTTGGGTGAGAGAGAAGTTATCCAGTAAAATGTTGAATTCTGATGAGAGCTTGCAGGTGGGGGAGTCCATGTGAATGTTTAAGTCACCAAGTAGCAGCAGATGTGGAGAGAGAGATGAGGCTAGTGTGAGGAGTTCAGTAAAATCAGAGAGGAAGGAGGGATTTGGTTTAGGTGGCCGGTAAATGAGGATGACTGTCATGGAGGAAAGCGCTTTGAAGGCGAGATATTCAAACGATGATACTGAGGGGAGGGTGAGTTCTGTGATCCGGAAGTTCTGATTGAAAATAACAGCAAGGCCACCTCCACGGCGGGAGGGGCGGGGTTTGCCGATGTAGTTGTAGCCAGGGGGGGATGCTTGGTTGAGGGAGAAGAAGTCGTTGGGTTGTTGCCAGGTTTCAGTGAGCAGAAGGAAGTCCAGAGTGTTGTCAAGGATTAGTTCATGGAGGGCAGGGGCTTTATTGTTGAGTGATCGGGTGTTGAGGAGGGCAAAGTTGGCATGGTGAGAGGGTGGTGGGATGGGGGCAGGCTGGAGAGATCTGATGGAGTTGAAGGCCCTTGTCTGACGTTACCTTTGTTCAACCACAAACGTAGATTTAAAGCATGTGACCAGGTGGAATTTCCAGATTGCCTAGTACAGTACTGCTCTTCTGTTTCAAGGTCCACCCCCATTACTTTCTGAAAAACAATAAGTTTGCAGTTTTAATATAGTAAAGGTAGTGTTTTTCACATTTTTTATAGCTGTGTATGTAACATCAGACATCTTACTTGGACATATTGGTTTCTTTGCTCTTTTAATGTACCTGTCCACTGTTTCTCTCCAATGGTACAGTAAATAACTGCTTCATTCTTATTTGGTGTTTCTTTATTTACAAAAAAGGCTTTCTGAGCTTTCCCTATAGTATGTGTTCACTAACGAGTCAAACAAAATTCATGATTCTTCAGTTATAAGTACAGATCAGTTTCATATTTCTAGTCTGGAGAGCTGCAATTATAGGAACATCAATTCAGCCCAGATAACAACTGAAGAACTGTCTTCATTGTTAGAGTGTACTTGAAATATGAAGAAGGCTGTCATTAAATGGACAAGAGAGAGACATTTTTAATGGGTGTGTTCATTTGTGTGTGTTCTGTTTTCCAGTGATATTCAAATGTGCATGTGATGCTTTTTGTGCCTTGGTTCCTGTTCTTTTATCTGTGTTCACCTGTGGTTTCTTCCCTTATCACGTACAACAACACACTGTTCACAACCCATTCAAATAATCCACTCCCAACACACACACACACACACACACACACACACACACACACACACACACACACACACACACACACACACACACACACACACACACAGCCCTGGTGAATTGAGAATGACTTAATAACGTTGAGTCTCACAGCAATGCCGAGAGGCGTAGGTCGAGGGCAGAGAGGGATGGAAAAAGAGAAAGATGACAGAGGAAGCAAAATAAGAACATAAGAGAATGAGATGTGAGAAAATGTGTGGGGGAGACTGAGTATAAAATCTAAGATAGAGGGAGTGAAGAGAAATGAAAGGAAAATGTTAGAGAATGTTTCTCACAAGATTGATAACTAAATTTCTTCATTATAGAAAAATACTCCTCTCCCCTCTTTTTTCATTTTTCTTTCTATATTGTGTTTATTCTTTTTCCTCACAGTTCTGGGTTATTTCTACTTTTTTCTTTCTGTCTCACTGCCGATGCTAATGTATTTTAGATGCAGGAGTGGAGACTTCTACATGGCACCATTGTTGTAAAAGTGCATGATTGACGCAGTTAAAGAGATCTCTGCCACAGTAAACTGGACAGTAATAATGCAGGGAAGATTTATGATGTCATTTGTACATGATGCTGCTGAATACATGCAGAAGAAAAGCTTTACTTACTTATTGTCCTTGCCCCTTCCCTGTCTTTACCAATTCCTCTTACACTTTCTCATAATACATTTTTTGCAATTTTAAAATAATACAATCATGCTGCTCACCATGCTAAATCAAGTGTTGCTGAAAAATTTGTCCAGATTAGCTGATCTCAAATCTGTTATGACATCTCTAATAAACCCCATGCACGTGAAGGTCATTTGCAATGCAAGATAAATGGAACTAATTGATCAGTCTCAAATTTAGAGCCACGTTTACTGGTTAATATATCAGTGAGAAAAGATGTGATGATGATGTTTTAGGGTATTCTAGAATTATTGTTAAGTTATTGTTTTAGAGTGGTCTTTTTTGTATATACTGTATGGTTTTGGGATTATAGCGCCCAGTTGTGCCTTATATATGCATACTTTTATTATAAAAATATCATAATATTTACTTGAACTGGTAATAGTTAAACAAACTTGATTGTAGTTCCCTGCTATGTGGCTGTTCAAGGGGTGATAGAATGATTATAGAGGGTATTTCACAATGTTCCTTAAGGTCTCCTAATAGGGTATGTAACATTGGTTGGGCTGAAAATGTCCCAGGTGCTATTTTTTTGGCCCTTATGCATCCATATGTAATGGCTCTATTTGGAACGACAACTTTTCTTCCAAATATGGTATGCTCATGAATATTTAGATGAGCTGCGCGCTGATTGGTTGAGGAACCACTCACACATACATTGGAGACGAGACAGCAGGTCTCATATTTCACACACACACACACACACGCGCGCGCACAAACACACATACACACACACACACACACACACACACACACACACACACACAGACACATTGTCTGTTACATGCCCAGACATACCCGGGCGCAGCGAGCCAAAATGCAAAGTTTCAACACTTTCATTACAACTCGTGTTGTTGTAACGTTACCCTTGGGACATTAAAAAACCTCCACCAAAGAATCACAACTCACCTTGTAGCTAGTAAGCGTGGGGAGCGGAGAGTGAACCCCTGCAAGTCCTCTGCCAGTGCCTCTGCGACGCTGCGTTAGATCCACAACTCCCGCTCCATTGTCCGATATAATTGCTCTAAACACTTTTCTCTGGGCCAGTAGGCTATTCCGTTGTGGGCCTACAGTCTGGAACACTGCATTTACCACCGTGGTTCATTTTCAGTATCCTCGAAAAACTTCCAAACTTTCTTCTTTCGAAAGTACACAGCGCAGCTCGTGTGTGAGATCCTGACAGAGCTCCAGCTCAGCGGGTCTGTGAAGGGGGAGAGGCCAGACCCGGTCAGCAGCCGCCACCTGTACCGGCAGATTGTGAAGCTTGTTAAGTCCGACACTGTCTTACCAAATTTTCAGCCATTTTAGCCATACATTTTCCGTAAACGACCCATATTTGAGCTTTACATAGTTGATTTCTTGCATAAAAATGTCTTAGAAGTGAATTTAGTGATGGAATAGCAGACGAACAATGTATAACATTTCTGAGATGTGCGTGACCTAGATTCAGAAGACTACCTGATCTCAGGTCAGTGGTGTAGCCTATGCAAATGTTGGGGCGTGACAAAGACTAGGAGTTGAGGTTCTATGTATGTCCTTTTTACCCACCAAACTGTCGTTTTTCCACTATGACAGGATAAAATCGGTTTTGCATTCTATCACCCCTTTAAGGTATTTTATGTGTACTGAATATTCTCCTTAATTCTTCCTATTCCCTTTGTGGAAGGCCCAGAGAAGACTATCAATGTATTCAGCCTGCAGCGTTTTCCAATGTGAATTGAATGCTAGCTTGTAATCCAAGATTTAGCACTGATGAAGAACAACCTCTTGGGTATTAACTGTTATATTCACATTTAACACAGGGCTGGTTTGTGCTTACTAAAATATGTCTCTTTACTCCCAACAACTCTGATGTGGTTTCAGCCAATAAGGAGCAAAGTCTCTAGTAGGGGGATTAAACCTTTGACCTTTACATGGAATAAGTGAATTGACCTCATGTTACTGCCTGCAGTTGTTGCTGTTTGCCATGCAAGCCAAATGCTTCTACAGACTTAAATATTGCAGAAATGTAACTTTGTATTAATAATCATGTTGAGTCTTTGGAACGTTAAGTATGAATGGACATTATATTTAATTTGAATTGATAATTGTATGTGTATCTGTGTTTTAGACAGGAAAACCACCCGTGGAGGATTTGTTCTCAGATCTGTGCGATGGAAGACGCTTGCTGGAGCTGCTGGAGGGGCTGGCAGGACGTGAGCTGGTATGAATACACAAACACAGACACAGAAGCGCACTGTATAAGCAGGCACATGTCCATAAATATAGAAACAAACCCGATGCCAGAGATATGCCAGACTTTTAAGAGAGCAATACTTTCTCAGTATTGCCCTCTTCTGATGCTCGCCATCAGAAGAGGATAGTGTTAAAAAGAGGAGCTAGAGCAGATGGCTCTTAACATGTGCCTAATGGAAACAGAACTGTCTGTCTTATGTCTTATGCTCTATTATTTGGCACATTGTTAGATGTAAACAATACAGAGTGGACACCATACCCCTGGTTTTGCCCTGTATAGTGAACAAATTATAAAGTGGATGAATGGGCAAGGATGTTGCCATGGGACACCATATGCTTTGAGAGCTGATCTGGGCTCCAAATAAATAAATTAGCCACCGGCAGGTTGAAGGCACCACTTGAAAGGAGCGCAAACCCAAGTCATTGTCATTAAGGTACAGAATGTTACAATTAACAGGTCCTTGTCATTAAATATTTGCAAAAGCGTATGGCACTTTAAGGAAATCGTACATTGTGATTCAACTGTGCGCCAGGTCTGTTACATTGGCAAAAAGGATATCCTGCAAGTTCCACAGTCGTACAATATTTTTCGACATTCGCATGCACAATTGTTTTACGTCACCGCTGAAAAAGGACAACAATAGTGTTCAGCTTTGGAGACGAAGAGGACATAAAAATAACAAGATAAATACCTCTTCTGAAGAGTCCATCATGTTTTTATTTAATCTTCCGTGTCCTCCTTGATTTGACGAGATGGACAAATGGAATATTGGCTGGAAATTGGAAATTGTAGCGTTTTAGCTGGCTCATTTTAGATGTAACGGGAGATTTGGACCCTCCGAAATGGATAGCAAACAGATAAACAAATATTGATTGTGTTGGGTTTTCCATGAAAACCAGAACATCATTGGCATATAATGCCACCATGTCAGACTTTCCTCTCATTTTCTAAGCTATCACTATCATTTATTATCTTATTACATTTTTCAAATGATTAAAGAAAATGTTTCAACATAATAGATTAATAAAATTAACAACACTGGGTTGAGGTGATTCAATCTATGCTGTCATCTTGTCTAGCCAATCACGTGACCTCATAGCTTTAGCAAAGCTGTTCTTAGAACTTCACAATAGAAACAGAAGGTTAGTCTATGGTCAGCACTAATGGAACTAATGGTTCCTACTTGCTTATGCTGGGTTCGCAATATATATCAGTGCTTTGCAACCAGGGGTACTTGTTTCCCAGGGGTGCAGTTGCTAGGAGGTATGTAAATATTGCAAAGTAAATAAATTAATATGAAAAAATAGAAATTACAATTTGACATAAGTTTTTGTTCCACACCACTAACTCTGCTGATCATACAGTTATAGCTCCACAGCAGATAACAGTTCATCCAGCAGGTTAATTGCATTCCTTATTAGTATCACTAGCACTTCTCATTTGGAGTGTGTCCACTTGACTGACTGGTAAATTGTAACCTTGCAAAACTCTCACATCACTTCCTTCTATCCAACATGGACTTAAACACAGCATTAACCTCAGCTTGACCTAATCATAACCTTAATGCTAAAATCTTAACTTGAAGAAATGAAAACTGGAAAATAAATGCCAAGATGTGTGTGTGTGTGTGCGTGTTTCCTTCCAAGAGCCAGATTAGGATCCTAATCTGGCTCTTGGAAGGAAACACACACACACACACACACACACACACACACACACACACACACACACACACACACACACACACACACACACACACAGACACACACACAACACACACACACACACCTTGTTTTTCTTTTACCCTCCAGCTCTCTTCACCTCCTCCACCTTGTCTGTTTGCTGGAATCCCTCTCTCTTCTTTAATTTTCTTTTTTTCTTTCTTTCTTTCCTTTTTTATCTGTTATTGTTTTTCTCTCTTATTCTTTCTCTTTTCACCACCTTTCCTCGTTCTCTTTTCTCCCGTACTTCTGTCTCAGGGAGAGACATTATCATCTTGTTCTTTGTTTGATACTATCTCCTTATTGTAATGGCACACACACACACACACACACACACACACACACACACACACACACATACAAACACACGCTTTTATTGTAACGTGGCTCATGGATGCCCTTAAGCAAGGTCTATTTATGCCTCAATAATCTCCAGTCTGTTTTGTGTGTGTGTGTGTGTGTGTGTGTGTGTGTGTGTGTGTGTGTGTGTGTGTGTGTGTGTGTGTAGGTGAGGTTGGAGAGGGGATTCACACGCGTTCACTCGCTCAACAATGTCAACCGTGCACTGCAGATCTTGCAGAAGAACAATGTGAGTATACCAACAAGTCCTGTTCCTAACCCATCGGAGCTTTTCATAAAGTAGCGCCCATAGCGGTGGCAGGAAAAACCACCCATAGGAGCATTTCCATCCTCATACCTAAACCTAACGGTCAATGTTAACGAACATGTCGTTAGCATTGTTGTAAACGGTTGCAATTTGGTAAGGTTAATGCAACAAAACGACTTAGTTATATTTAGAAAAAGATTGATGTTAGGGTTAAAATCAAACTGTTGTTACGTTACTTCACTTCTGTGCGTACTTAAAATGTATCCTAATGCCGCTGAGTTCTGCTAGAGGAGCTCTCGATCCCAGAGGGTTAAACAGAGGGGTACAGTATAATAGCCTACTACGGCCTACCAGAGAAGTGTTCAAAAAAACCTTCCCAGGGCCTTCCGTTAACATACATGAAAGAAACAATTATTTCCCACAATATGCCACCTTAGCTAACCAAAAAAGGCAGAGGCTTATTTTTGCCTATCCTATGCCATAATCCCTATAGAATCACCCAAAACTAAATGAAACCAAATACTTGAGTACAATCCTAGTAATACATTGTACAATTTACATTTTATTCAAATTACTTCATAACCATTAATTAATTTAGATTTTCTAGCTTTTTTGAAACTCAACAAAGACATACACAATTTCACCTCATCATTAAATTCATTCCATAATTTAATCCCCAAAACTATTTTACATTAGTCCTCGCTTTACCAGTTTCAAAGATAAATTATAATGATCTTGTATTAATTTAAAAATAAGGTTTTTAAATACAAGAGCCGGAAATTTAAAAATGCTGGAAAAATTGTTGATTCATAATAACCAGCTTTATGTATTACTTTAATCGTTCTAATCTGAAGTTTAATTATAGGATCTATATTTATATGCATTTCCCCATATTTCTGCACAGTATGACATACATGGCATTACAAGTGAATAATACAATATAGGCAGATATCTCTTACTCAACAAATCCCTGACTTTATAAAAAACAGCAATAGATTTAGATAATTTCCTTTTAATATAATCTATATGTGGCTTCCAACAAGGTTTATAATCTATAATCACTCCTATAAAATGTGTTTCATATACACGCCCTTTGTATCGTGGCTTAAGCATCTTGTATGTAGGAGATAAACATTTAGATAGTATGTCGTACGTAGGAGATAACATCCTGTATGTAGGAGCCTTCATTTAGCCCTTCAGGGCTTCCAAAGTAATAATAAGTTAGGAATCCACAGAAGAATCTGAGGGGTCACTAGAGGATGAAAGAAATAAGTAAAAGAAAAAAAAGGAAAAATTTCTTGTTGGAGAAATAGAAAAAAACAGTCCCTGGTTGAACTGACTTTACACTTAGCCCTGGCCTCTTAGTTACTTTTGTTACTGTCAAGCTTTCTACTCTAGTACGACATGTAGTTTACAGTGTTAATGGAGGCAGATTTAGCATTCACCATTCAGTGTTAATGGTTGCAGATTTAGCACTCACCATTTATGGTCATTTTTTACACAATGGGTATTTCATTTCACACAGAAGTAAACAAAAAGCAGTTTCTTATTTCTAGCTTATGGCCATTGATTTTGTCTGCTAAAATGTAGCTTAGTGAAAAAAAAACTTAAAACCATTGCTCTTGTATTGCAGGGTAGACTCCTAGATACTCATATAATAGTACTTGGCTTTGATTCAATGGATTGATTGAATCAAAATGTAATTGTTTTTCACCAAATCATGTAGTAAACTGATATATTCCTTGAGTCCGGGAAGGGACTGTATTTTGTAAAATAAACCCATCTGTTCATCCCTCTTCTAGGTTGAATTGGTGAATATCGGAGCAGCAGACATTGTTGATGGGAATCACAAACTGATTCTCGGGCTCATCTGGAGCATCATTCTTCACTGGCAGGTGTGTGCGCATGCACGTGTATGTCTTTGTCAGTGTGTGTGAGAATTTGTCAGCATGCTGCTCTCTGAAGGCATTTTTTTTGCAGTTGTATCTAATTTTGGCTGTATTTCAAAAAGCGGTGTCTGTTTGGACTGGATGTATTTTATTTACCTTGACATTGATGAGTATTTTCGGTAACACTTTCTATGACGCCCATGTCTATAATGCATTATAAATTTATAATGTGTTATAATCTGCTTATAGCACTGTATGGTTATAGTAAGAAAACATTCATAATGCTTTTAAACAATAATCACAACACATTATAAAGCCTTTAATACTCTTATAAGATCAAGTATCACAATACTTTTTATTAATTGATGGTCATTCACTGACATTTTTTGCAAAACAAATTCCTTTGAGTTAAAAAACCATATGACACAGAATAATATTGTTGTATTGTTTGTTTATAATTCAGAAGTATTAAATTAGAGAGATCACGTGACCGAAGACTCGCATGGCTGCTCAAGGCTAAAGCTCCTCGCCCCATCTCCGCACTTCTGGCGCAGACGTGGCGCTTATTCAAGAATCACATTTCGTCAAAATAAATATTTCAAAGTTCTTGCTTCATCTAGTGACGACACCAAAACCAAGGGCTCCATTGTGTCGCTGTCACGGAGATTCACACTCACCGTAGACAAAAGTAGTAAAGACTCTTCACGCAGGATATCATTATGTGTACTACGATAAGGAGTAGAAAAATAGCCTTTGTTTCAGAACCGTTAGCCATAAGAACCGTTAGCCATAAGGCAACATAAAATATGTAATTAGCCATAAGGCAACATAAAATATGTAATGTCCAGAATAAATCCAATAACAACTCAAGATCGTTATTTGCAGATTATATTTTGCTGTACATATTTGATCAGATAGAAGCAAGTTCCTTGCAGTGGAAGGTATAAAATATGTGGACAATTAATTAAAGGGAAAAATCCCACAAATTTGAAAGTACATTTGAGAAGCGCACACAAGGAGGCTAACCTAGATTACCATAAAAAGGTAAAGGAGAACGCAAAGCCCTCTTTCCCTGAAACAGAAGCTAACCCCGGTACATGGCGTGGATGTATGGGTCTGTACCCATACATCCACGCCATGCAGCCTGACGGAGACAACCGCAGGACAGTGAACACTACAGGAGGGCTTTCACCGGCGACCCAATAGCTGCTGGTTAGTAAATACGCAGGAACACCATAAGCGGGAGGAAGCGTTGGTTACTATGGCCCTCATTTATCAACCTAACGTAGAAACCAGCGCAGATATGAGCGCAGAAATCATCTTACGACAGGCTTCACGTGGGATTCATGAAAAGTTCGTATCACACCAATCCGAGCGTAAGAATGGTCGTACATTGATAAATGCGGCGGCTGGAAACGATCGTCATTTAAATATCACGCCCCAATATATTCTGGGTTTTGAGGCCTCGCCCCTACAATTTACGACATGGCGAGACGTAATCCGGCTGAGAAGCAACACTTTTCAGAGGTGGAGATTGAAACCCTGATTTCTCAGGTTCATTTGCACTAACGTGTGTACTATTTGGCAGCCTGAAAACTGGTATTAAAGGCTGTAGAAAGAATGCGGAATGGAAAGAGATCACTGATGCGGTCAACAGTGTTGCCGTAGTAAATCGGACTCCAGCTGAAGTTTAGCCTATTTCATTTATACATCCTTGACACATTTTCTATAGTCCTAATAGTAATATACAGGCTTCTATTGCAATCTATTAGGCCTACATGTAGGTGTACCTATAATTAAATAAACACACGGTAGCGGAGTTTATGCAGTGTCTTTTATTTTACTCGTGTTTGTCGGAACGAGGCAACAGCTGAGGGTGAGCGCGTGTCCTCCGCCCCCCCGTGCTGGACCCTGTCTCCTGACAGCACAGGGGCTGGAAAAACAAGCCAAAATAACTTGGTCAATGGCAGAAATAAATCATTCACTTGAAAGAGAAACAAAAACCTGAAGAATAAATACAAATGTTGTGCATCGTCATGTTTCCTGTATTGAATATCATTGCCAAACATAACACTATAGGCTACATTTTAAAAGTGAGGAATAATATCCTGTCTCCTTCATATAGCACTCAGTTGGTGGCTGTTCTGGACA
Source organism: Perca flavescens (assembly GCF_004354835.1). NCBI lineage: Eukaryota > Metazoa > Chordata > Actinopteri > Perciformes > Percidae > Perca > Perca flavescens. Next base: position 13,320,438 of record NC_041354.1, read on the forward strand.
CTGCTCTCTGGGCATCGGGTCATCTGGCTCCATCGCTACATTTATGGCACCGTGTTTTCCTGCGAGATGTTGTGCAGAACCCCCTCAGGCTAAAACAATGTTGCAGACCGGCGCATAGAGGTCTTCTAAAAGAGCCAGATCTGCCATTGCTGATATGTGATCAACTGATGACTTCTGCTTCTCCTGTTAAACTGATTATATGCTGCACCGCAAGTCCACACTGACTCGAGAACTTGCGTACACGAGTTCAGACCAGACGTGAGATTTGATCGCAGCCTACGCTCACGTCGAAATTGATAAATGCCGAGCTTTGTGTAGGAATCGGCGTACGCCCGTCGTACGCCTGTTTTAGGTCGTACGCACGTTTCATAAATGAGGGCCTATGTGTATTAATACTGGGATGTCTACACAACTGTGTGTGTCGATTGACTTCAAAAAGTTTGCAACTTTACTCGAACCAGAGTTCAAAACACCTGTTCATGTCTGTCTTCTTTAGTCTGTTGGCTGTTTTTCCCTGGTACACGTCACTTACACATTTTGCACTAACTGTGGCATCTTGTGTACCAGTAGTATTGTTGAATACGTTGGCCCTCATTTATCATTCTTGCGTAGAAACAGTCGTATATGTGGGAGTAAGATTATGCTTACACTCCTCTCACCGCCTGATTTATGAAGCTGTGCGTACCTTTGAAATCCAGGTGTACGCAATACCTGCCCTTGATAAATGCCGCGGCTGAAAACGATCGTCATTAGAATAACACGCCCCAATATATTCTGGGTTTTGAGGCCTCGCCCCTACAATTCACGACATGGCGAGACGTAATCCGGCTGAGAAGCTGAACTTTTCAGAGGTGGAGATTGAAACCCTGATATCTAAGGTTCATTTGCATTAAAGTGTGTACTATTTGGCAGCCTGAAAACTGGTATTTAAGGCTGTAGAAAGAATGCGGAATGGAAGGAGATCACTAATGCGGTAAATCGGACTCCAGCTGAAGTTTAGCCTATTTAATTTATACATCGACACATTTTTCTATGGTAAAATAGCTTCTATTGCAATCTCTTAGGCCTACATATGTAGGTGTACTTATATTTAAATAAACACACGGTAGCGGAGTTTATGCAGTGTCTTTTATTTTACTTGTGTTTTTTTTCATGAGTCGGAACTAGGGATGGCGAAAACTAAAAATGTTCTTGACCGGTCACCGAGCCTCATTAACCAGTTGAAACCAGTTAACCGTTTAGTTTAAAATATGCTACGCTATTTGAAATAACAGCCATTTCGAGCCGCGCCTGCAATTTCTGCAATTTCTCAACTCTGTCACATCACACACACACACACACACACACACACACACACACACACACACACACACACACACACACACACACACACACACACACACACACACACACACACACACACACACACACACACACACACACACACAAAGCCCCGGCACCGCCCTTCCACTCACGTCACGTTTTTTAAATCCCCTACAGCGCGAAACAAGTCCCGCAAATGCGGCGCAGAGGAGCTTGTATGTAATCGGAGGACAAATGGCTCCTTAGTTTCGAAATAGTTTGGGTACAAGCCAGGTGATCGTGTTTAAAATAAAGTCGTTTGTCTAGCGTTAGAAGCTCATTAGAAACATTGGCGCGGCTCATTTGAGAAAATGACAGCTCCAAAGAGACGCCGCTTTAGTTTGAGTGTAGTGCTAACAATAATAAAGAAAGATGATGATCATCATCACCTTATCTGTTACCACTGAAATGCAGATGTAATGTGTTTCCAAATATAAGCCCATCTTATGCGGAATATTGCCTTATAGACTGCAACAGGATACAACCAATGGATAAAACAGGCACCTTCAGAATGCTAAAACAGGTGATTAGGCCTAACAAAATTAATTGTTTGGTTCCGGTTTCCGACCGACCCTGTCAATTAATGTGCGACCCAAATTTATTTTATGAGCTTGGGGAAGAAATGATACTAATTAAATAAATACACAAATAAAACGTTTAAGGCGAACTATAATTACGTTTTTGTACAGTACTCTTGCGATGCAAGATGCCCGTTTTCCTGAAGAGGACCCGATGTCGCCGCAGCGGCACTTAACTTTGCCGTGTCCAGTTTTAGGGCAGCAGCAGCAGCGTGAGGACGGCGCCTTCAACCAGCCCTCACCGGCCACGCCGGCCAGCTACAGCGCTACTGCGCCGCCGGGGAGCTTCAACATGTTAAACAGGGCAGATGAAACCACTCATGAACTATATGTTGTGTTTAATGTCGTTCAAGAGGATGGCAACGTAGCAAGCAAACCCGATCAAATGAAAGGTAAACCCCCTTTAGAGTGCTCTAACGTTACAGCAAGTCCCTGGGGCTCAATGGAGGTGGCTAACAGCAGTGAAGCTAATGACAACTTCACAACACAATTCATTTGGATACAAGCGTTGCATTATGGAAGATAGATGGGATTCTGAACAGCGCACACACACACACGCGCGCGCACACACACACACACACACACACACAACGATAGCAGAAAAGATAGCTACAGTTTATACATTATTTACTTCCGTTGGCGCAGATGAACTAACGGTACACTCGTTAACTGTAAGAAGCCTACAATAAACTCTCCATGATTAAAGAGTCAATATTTATCAATACCCACCTACCTGTTCTACAGGCAAATTTAAACATGTAGAAACCGATATTTCAGTCTGCTCTTCATGCGCTGTCCACTCTTGTTCACCGCGCTGTGCAAACAAAGCTCTACTCTGCAAATAGCGACTTTACAAACAAGCTAAAATGAAAGATGTCAGTTTGTAGTCTGTTTCTTAGTTTGCAACGAATCTTGATTTTTGGACAAACTCTTGTAAACGTAGCTGCTGTCTAAACGAACCATCCTCTCCGCTGGAGCGGTAAACCTGTGGCTGTATTATAAAACCAAAACAAATACACGTGGCCAGGGGCGATTCTAGGATCTGACCTTTGGGGGTGCTCAGCCCCTAATGAAAAGTTGATAGCAGTTAAGCTAGGAGGGTTTGGGGGCATGCTCCCGTAAGAATTTTTTTTTTTTAAACCCTTAAATCATGACTTCTTGTGAGTTTTGGGGAAAGAAATAGACAGATTGAGATATGCAATTATGACAAACTATCAACAGATTCAAGGCATCTGCTGTGAAAAAAGATGGAAACTACAAAGCATGATTATTGCAGCACACATACCCAGGGGTGTTGGACTGGGGGGGGGGGGGGGGGACTGAGTGCCCAGGGCCCAAAAATATGCTAGAATTCATAGCTTTGGCTGCAGGGAGGAGCCCATAGAAAATGCCTTTCACAGGGCCCAGAATTTGGAGCTACACCCCTGCACATACCTTGAATGGTAAAATAAGCCTTAACATATTTTTAGACAAGATTATTCATGTTTTTTTCTGCTGTTGATTTTCAACTTTTTCATCTAATCTAATAATGCCTCTGAACCAGATGGGGAAATCACAACATCTCTTTTTCTTAAGAGCCTAGTCCTCCATGAAATGCATATGTAAATATAATGTGAATGGAATGTTTTAAGTGTTTTTGCCCGTATAATATATGTCCACTTTCTCACCTGGTTCTTCCAGGTCCCTCTCTTTGTCGACTCGCTCTCCATCCTTCTCTCCCTTTCCCCATCCTCCTCTCTCCCTCTATCTCCTTCCCTCTGTCCTATCACTGACAATCACATACAAAACATTTTGTAATCAACTAGAAAATAATCTTCAAATAAAAGAGAAAATAAAACACAGTAGTCCTACTATATACATGTCTTATAGGCTACCTAGCCATTTTCTCACCTTGTTCATCTTGCTCTCTCTGCCCTTCTCCCTCTCTATTCTCCTCGCTCCTTTGTGCTGTCAACCAGAAGGCAAATGTAATCAACTAATCAACAGAGAATGCATTGTGTAGGCTACCAAAGTAGAGCTGATGAAGGTCCTGCTACTCCCGAAAACATGTCTTTTCGCTTTTTTCTTTTATTTGAGCCGCTTGGGTAACTTTTTTTCATTTTGACGTTTAGACCATTGACATAACAGAAAGGTTTAGACCGTTTAGACTCGTCTTTCTCCGTCTCTGTGTACTTCCCATTTCTCCTGTCACCGTTTGTTTATCTTTGGCGGCGCACTGTGGGACGGACTAGTCCATTTCATTGTGAAAGTAGGGGGTGCTGACCTCTCTCAGCAAGCAGGGCGCCTGCAGCTGCTGGGGGCGCTGATCTGCCAATTCCCCACACAGTGAAATGATAGAAAACAGAAAAACGCTTCGCAGCACAGAGGATTATTTATATATTTTTTTTAAGTTAAGTGGCTGCCCGGTTCGCCCGTGCCAAAAACCGCCACTACTTTGAGCACTAAACGATCTCACATTATCACAATAAGGACTTTATTTTCAGGGGTGCTGGAATGATATTTAGGGGTGCTTCAGCACCCCTAAAAATAGCCTAGCGCCGCCTATGCACGTGGCTACTTAATATGCACGTGAATTACATGTTTTCAATTTATTAAGCGACAACTGTACATGTAGTAACAGGTAGGCTATGTTATGAAAATATTGAGTATCCATCGCTACTGTAAAGGCAAAAAAAAAAAAATCCTACTTATCCTTTGCTGCCACTGGGAAAAAAATAAAAATAAAAAATAAAATAAATTCCCTATCGACCCATGACCTCAACAGACAACAAACCGGAACCAAACAATATTTTTTTTATGCCTTATGAAAAATTTTGCGTGAGGGATTATTTCACTTGACAAAAAAAAAATATTGGAATGAGATGGCTAACTGTAGTAGCGTTTATTCCAATATCTATAATTGCCTAATTTAGAGATCACTTTTTTTTTTAACGGACTACGAGGCAACAGCTGAGGGAGAGCGCTTGTCCTCTACTTTTGATAAATGAGGGCCATTGTGAATACATATTTCTAAAATTGTATGATGTTTTTGGATAAAATGGTTGGAGGGTGCAGCAACTGTATTCCTGGATTTAGTCTGATTTGACACAGAATGACCCAGCTGCATGTCATCTTTTACTAGTAAGCACCAGTTGAAATTGCATTTTCTTCATGATGCCGAAAGTACTCAATTGCATTTCACATTCCAAGAACAAAACACTGCACATAATCCTTCTGTGTCCATTTACATTTTCTGTTGCTGATATTTGGAATCTGAATTGTAGCTGTCATGGTGAAGGTAGCAGTCATGTTGCAGGGAACTCAAGGCAGCAATAATGATTTGTAGAAAGTAGCAAGGAAGGAAAAGTGAAAAGTTTCCCAGTGAGGCAGAAATACACATTGATGCCTCTAGGTAAAACAATGTTACATTGTGTCTTTGTAACCTGCCTAAAAGTGTTAGTTTTCCCAAATTTCATAGTTAAGATATATAATGGCTAATTATTGCCGATTAGGGTGATGCGATATGATGAATCAGCCTGAATGGGTTCAATTCGTTCTACATTATCCCATGGTTACTTACTAACGAAATCCATAATTTGACACAAAATGTTGATTTATAAATAGTCCTCCAGAGTCTATAATAAGAACACGGTCTGCTATACAGAAATCACAGAATGCTGTGATTGACCAATCAGAAACAAATTATTCAATAAAGCTGTGTAATAAGTAAGGGATAATGTAGAGGCTTCAGGCTGTATCAAGACCTGTTCACCCTGTCGGGGTTGTATTCGCTATAACAACTGCCTCGCTCAACATTATCCCGCTACATGGCTACTTACTAAATAAATCAATAATTTGACACAAAATATTTAATTAAAAGGAGTTTCTTGATTTTAACTACGATTGTATTGCTTCCGCTAAAGAAAATAGTCGGTTCCGTCTCTACGGTTGGAATCCTGCGTCCATAGCAACGTAAACTCTGTAGCTGTTTAATGCAACCCTCCGTCTGTCACTCAATCTGTCAATATTTTTTGCAACACTTCCAACCATCTGATTTAATTGTATTGTAATATTTGTACTTGGCATCATAAAATAATCTTTCTTTTGTTAAGGTTTTTCATCTCCTTCATATGTGTTTATATCTCTGACCAAAAAACAAAGCACAGGTCAGATATCCAACATCATAACTTAACTAACAAGACAAGACATTAATGTGAGTGCAAATAACGTCTAGGGCGCTCCGAAGTTTCCTGTAATGTTCTTTTTTTCATGATGGAGTTTTCATCTTTTCACAATTTATATAACAACATTATGGCTGTTGGCTACTTCTCCCATTAAACCTATAGTGTGCAACTATTTATTTAATCAATTAACGTCCATTACTTTCAAGCCGTTGCCAAATGAGTTGATACAAAGCTCCACATAACTGTATTTCTCAGTACAGCAATGTTTACAAAATGGTGCCGTCTGGCGACTTTCGCACGCAGAAGCTCAAGTGATTGCCTTGCCATTGGGCCGACAGAATCTACGCACTATAACTTTAAGCTGTATTTAAACTTTATAATGTATTTTACGTTGGACTAAGTGTTAAAAACCAACTTCATGTAAAGTCAGTAGTTTTAATAGCTTAAATTACAATTCTTTTTAATTGTATTTCATTCCTCATTAAGTTGAATAGATGCTAATGTCTCAATCACGCTAGTTTTGGCATAGACTTAATGGCGCGATTAAAAGCAAAACACAATTATATAATGAGGTGTGTGTGTGTGTGTGTGTGTTGGCTGAGTGAACATGATTGTGGGTAGCATGTGTGTGTGTGTGTATATGTGTGTGTGTCATTGGAGTGTGTCTGCACCAGTCTTTGTCAAAGCCTCCAATTAAAGTGGAAATGCATGCAGTGACAGTGACCTACTCCCAAATGAGTCCCTTTTTTACCCAGCAGGCCACATTCTATGAGGAAATGAGGAATCACTAACAAACCTCTGTGTGTGTGTGTGTGTGTGTGTGTGTGTGTGTGTGTGTGTGTGAGCGTCCCCTTGCTGGGAATTTACCTCGACACGTATTTACACCAAACTCTATTAATACAGTAGGACACATTGTGTGTGAGTGTATATCTGTGAGTGTATAGTAGACACTTTGCTCCTTCTTCCTTACTCTATTACTGTTTGTGTGTGTGTGTGTGTGTGTGTGTGTGTGTGTGTGTGTGTGTGTGTGTGTGTGTGTGTGTGTGTGTGTGCAGAAAGCAAGGAGAGAGAGGCAGAGAAAGAGGATTGAGTGGTATGGTGGGGGAAGAAAGAGAGGAGTGGAGGGAAACAAAACTGCCTTTTTGTGTGTATATGTATGTGTGTTTAAGTGCATATGTGGCTGATAGAAAGGTGAGGGTAAGCTATGCATAAGTAATGCAAAACCGGGCAGTGAAAAGTATAATGTGTGACTCCCCGAGCCCTGAACAAGTGCTCCAAAACTGTCACTCACAACTGCCAAAAAATCCAGGCTGTGAGGATGCAGCCATATCCAAACACAGGCCTATGCCTGGATATATGTGTGTATACAAGTGTCCTTTGACTGTGTGCATTTTCAATGTGTGTGTGTGCTGCCATGTGAAAGTATCTGTGTGTTTATGTGAATATGTAGAGTATGTAGAGTATCTACTGACAGGCCACATCAAAACTTTGCTATAAACAGAAGATATTTTTAAAATGGCGCTTTATGGTAATGTTACATCGCCAGGCATCATATTAGCATGGATTTTAAGTTGTTCTGTCTATCAGAAGAATTCTTTTAAAAGTGTTTGAATGTATGAGCTGGAAAGAGAAAGAGAGAGAGAGAGAGAGAGAGAGAGAGAGAGAGAGAGAGAGAGAGAGAGAGAGAGAGAGAGAGAGAGGTTATGGGTGTGTTTGATTGTAACTGGTAACAGTAGCCAACTGCTAATCTTCCATGTCTGTTCACTCTATATAGCTGGATATACCTAATTTACCTTAGCTCAAAATGTACACATTTGCAAAGTAACAGTAAACCCAAAGAATTGGGCAAAAATGGTGATGGCACTAGGTAAGAAGTTATAGGATCCACAAAGTTATTGCAATTTATACTATGGGGAACAGTAATGTATGTACCACATTTCATGACAATCTATGCCATAGTTGCCAAGAAATGTCATTCTTAGAAGAAGAAGAAGAATGAAATGATGTCAAGGTATTCCACTGAATAAGTGATAACTTTTACCTGCAGATGGCACTAGTAGAAAGGTAGGACCACCATAGTCACTGTAATTCAACAGTTTTCAAGGTATTTACTCAAAACCAAAATTTTCATTATCACAAGTCATCAGAATTGATCGTCTTGGGACCATGCCTTTCTTTAAGAAATACCATGGCAGTCCATCTAATAGTTAATATTTCAAACCAAAGTGGACCAAAGAGGGGCTTGTTGGGGACCAAACAACTGGCATTGACATCCCAAAGAGCCCTTGAGCACAGCCTTGCTGCCCAGGGGATGAACCGTTTCCATTTTGGACAATTAATCTGGTTTCCTCTCACAGCCCTCTTAAACTTTACTCTTTGTACACAGGACATCAATGGCTGGATTTCCATGAAATGTGCCATGGATATTCTTGCTTCCTAGAATATAAACCCTTTCCATCTTGGACACCCCTTGCATTATTTATTATTCCTAATTATTTAAGCATCCCTCTGGACAAAATGTCAACTTTGCATACAAAATATGTCAACACCTAATGGGCAGATTGCTATGAAATTAGTCAATCTCTTATGCTTCTTGGAGAATAATTTCAATGATCTCAATTTAGTTTCCTCTAAAGCCATCCACCGGGCTAACTTAACATTTTCAGTCCCTCTAAATTGTCATACTATGCCAAACCTTCATTATGTAAGGTCAAATCAATATTGAAGACTCTAGGGGACACCAACACAGCTTTAAACTGTATGTCTTGTAAAAATAACTGCATCAACTCTATTTATGTGTGCTTTATGTTAAGTTTTTACACCAGTTATACTTTGTATTTGTGTGCAGGTAAAGGATGTGATGAAGGATGTGATGGCAGGCCTACAGCAGACCAACAGTGAGAAGATTCTGCTGAGTTGGGTTCGTCAGAACACGCGCCAGTATCCTCAGGTCTGTTAATTTACTTCTCACTCAGTCTTATCCTCAAACTACAGGCTGTCACACTAGTTCTCTTCTATAGCCGCCTCTTCTGTGTTTTCAGCAAACTGTAGTCCTGGGACACAATGCCATAAAAAAACAGTAAATGTCTTTCTTCATTTAAAACCAATGGCTTCAAGTCTAATGAGTCTTCTTTAGTGGTATAGAATGTTTTTACCACAGCCAAAGACCTCTTGTTTTTTTCTAGTTGTCTGTCTATCTGTCTGACTGGATATCTAAAGGAATAATGAATTATTTTGGTGGTGATCCAGATCTGGAACTAGTGCCTTTAGATGATTATCATTTTATTGCCCTAAGTATAAAACTAAAAGACAGATTTCAGTGAAAGGCATGATGTCTTTGGATTCCTTTCCCATCTAGTTTTGCTCCATTTTATTTTGTTTCTTTTGGCTTGAATTATTCTCTACTTGAAGCCTCAAAACGAAACAGAACACATTTTTGGGTAACATATTGCATCTAATCTACAAGTTAATCTGGACCCTCTCAGTTCAAAGAGTTAGGTTTATGCTCAGCGTAACATCCCCAGCGTGAGGGTGCGTGAACCAAAAATGACATCATCATGTATTTTGCATAAAGCACAAAGGTTCCGCAAGTTTTCAGTCAATGTATCAAACCACAGCAAACATTAGAAATCCCATTCAGGATTGAAACTTCCAATGTTAAGATGCCTGTAAGTAATCTCCAAAAACATGTAGGCATAGCTTTAGCCTCATTCTTTTAGCAAAAAATCATGTGTGTAGGGATCAAGTAAGACCCTTTTACCAAACGGTCAAGGCAGATGGCCATCCACCTAGAGCCGTCTGGTTCTGCTTGAGGTTTTTTGGGGGGAAATTGAAAATTTTCTTGAGATAACTTCTGTTATTTTAGAAGTATTTATTAGTAGGATAACCCCTTGAGATGAATAATCTAATTTCTGAGGGGGTCCTTAAAACAATTAAACAGTAAATACAAAACACAAAATACATTCACACATACACACAGCACTCCCAAGCCCGACTGCTCCAACACCAACTGAAGGTGTCATACTGCATTCACAGTTTGGCCCTTTATTATCCATTATCTCTGTCCTTAGGTCAATGTGGTTAACTTCTCCAGTAGCTGGAATGATGGATTGGCCTTCAATGCCCTCATCCACAGCCACAGGTACTGTAAAATGGGTTTTGTGTGTGTGTGTGTGTGTGTGTGTGTGTGTGTGTGTGTGTGTGTGTGTTTGTTTGCAGAGATAGAAATAGAAATAAAATAAAACAATAGTCACAAAGAGTGGATCGAAAAGGGAATGTTTATTTGGCTGGCTGCCGAAAATGTGATCTTGTTCAGACATTTTATGAAATAGATATACTTTTTATTTTTTATTTAAATGCATTTTTTATTTAACCTTTTTTTTTAACCAGGAGTAAAAGTAAAAAAATCTCTTTTTTCAAAAATGTCCTGGCCAAGACAGGCAGCAGCACAAATAACTGACTAATAGTGCAGACATAAAACAAACATAATTAAATTTTTTTTTAAATGGAGACACAGAACAAAGTACAGAATTATAAGATATCAGAAGACATCACTTTAACAATCAAAACAAAAAAAGAAATGAAAATGGCTGCCGCTCTAACCATTCTGTGTTGATTTGATTGGGAAAGGCCTTTCTATCCATATTATTTCTATTGGTGCATTTAAGTACACCTTGTAAACTCAAGGTGGAAGTTGTAATATTATATAAAATAGCTGTACTAAATGAATAAATGAACAAGTGAATGAACAAATAAATAAGTAAATTAATCAGTAAATAGATAATTGATGAAAGATGTATGAATAGATGGATGAATGGCTTTGTAGAGGTAAAACAGTGTTAATCTGACTCTATGGATACCCATGAGAGTTTGGGTCTCAGGCCTGGACTCATGTAATTATGAATTAAATCATGGTTAGCTAGCATGGACATCTGTTCACAGTGTCCTAACGGGATACAGAGTAAGAGATCACACAAACCAAAGCCATCACTCTTCACATAATTTGCTCTGGTGCTCCATGCTAACACCATTCTGTTTACTGCTAGAGGAATAACAGCATGTTTTGATAGAGCAAATGTTTAAAGTGCTCATATTATGCTCATTTGCAGGTTCATAATTGTATTTAGAGGTTATACCAGAATAGGTTTATGTGGTTTAATTTTCAGAAAACATAATGCACATTGCATAAAAACTCCCTATTAGGAAGAAACCTCTGACAGACCCAGGCTCTTGGTAGGCGGTGTCTGACGGTGCCGGTTGGGGATATGATGAGCGGCAATAATAGTCACATTAAAGATAATGGAACAGTGACTTCAAATAGTAGTCGTAGTAGTTCATGTCATATCAGGGCGCTGCAGGGCGTTACAGGATGTAGCATGGCACAGCGTTTTAGCTACAGAGTGAGACATTCACTTTGTTGGGAGTCGCACATAGGCAGTAAGTACTGCTAGCTTGTCAGTTGCAGAGTATGAGGGAGTGCCACACTAGCAGCTAGGCGAGCATTATAACATATGTTACAAAGTGACGCACGTTCGTCACAGAAGTAAAGACTGGACTACTATTGAGCTGTTAGGAGCAGTTTGTGAACAGTGTTTTCTCTGGAAGATAGTAAGGGACCGTTAAGTATTTATGGAATGGACCACCGGAGGAAAATAGGAGAGGGTCATGACTTTTTATTCTTTGTTGATGGGAGGGTCATCCAATTTTTAGTCTATGGGGGATGGTCACCCAACTTTTGTATTCATGAGAGCAGCAAAATTTCAAAGTGGTTTGTTTGGTGCATATTTATCCACGTAGCTCCATGTAGTCTCGGCCCTTATTTCTAGCAGATGGGTCCATCCCTGTTTAGTCAGCCAGACAATTCGAGCTGTAGCTTTAGAGACCATGGGATGTCTCAAACTGAATAAATCCTGCTCGCACATATAACCACAAAACTGCTTTGCTAGCTCCATCGTGTTGTAACTAAGACATCTGCGGGAAAAAATAATTGTATTCATTAGCATGATTGTCATACTGTTTAGTTCAAAACATGCAGCTCGTCATAAGTTTCCCCAATGTATATGCGCCAATAAAAGAAGTTTAGTTCAAAAACATCCAAAACACCGTACAAAAACATACTAGACGCAAGCTTTTATTTTGAAAAGTCGAAGACTGCACCAGCATGCATGAGACGGGGGTCTCCAGGCGGCAGCCATACCCGACTCAAATATCCTTTCGGTCCCAGTCTCAAGGCATTTGAGAAGGAAGGAGTGATAGCATGCAAGCTCCCAAATTGACGCTTGTCTGAGAAATGGAGTTTTGGATAATGTTCACCTTTGGCACCTATTATGCTAAAATGACTGAGGAAGCCTAATGACGAGTCCATAGCAACCAGTGTTGAATTTGTAATTTTCCAGTGTCCTTTGTTGAATGGTCTCAATGTTTTATTGTTTTATTTCATGTGAATACTAGTTTACTAGATGAGTAACTTAGTATTTGAAGTAATGCAGGAAGTGTGCATTTAGTTTCCATGCTTATTGTGTTTCAACAACTATGTTAGTGAGTAAATCTACTGAAATGGCCACCACACCATAATGGAGGAGTGTGATGCATAAGATGAGAATGCAAAAGTTTAGTCACAAGTCGTGGCTGTAAAAAAAACAATGGCTATTTGTGTATCTTTGCCAAGCACAAACCAGTACAGACTGCATCAATAAATTGTTGGGGAGGGTCATCCCTTTTTTTCACTTCAATTTTAAGGGTCATCCAAATTTTTTGGTTGGTGAAGGGAGGGTCAGGTCTATTTTGATTAAAGATCCAAAAACTCCTCCGGTGGCCCCTGAAATAAATAACGAGCAGTCCCTAAGTCCCTTTGGGCTTTTTCACTTTGTAAACCTATAATGTGGACAAAAAGATATATAACACAATAAAAGAAAGGGGAAAAGCCAAAAAGCACAATAAGAGCACTTTAAATAAAATTACAAAATCAACTTACTATATTGAATTGTTATGGTCTACTTTTACTATTTAATGGTGGTTGACCAGAGAGTATGTACAGCTAAGAATCACTGCACAGCAGATAAATACATTGTTTAATACTTGAAGTAAAAATAAAGCTAAATGCATCGGCTGAGTGGGTTAATTACAGTGTATTTCATTTTTAATTGATAGGCTATATAATACAAACATTAAAAAAAATGTATTACCATAATGTCAGTCCTTTTACTTTGGAGAAGGCTCTTTGTCTCCTTTTCTCAACATATGCTAAAGAATTTGCCTAAGCCAACTGAGAAAATGATCAACCAGGGACATGATCTAATTAATACTCAATCCTTCCTCCATGTTTGGATAAATTAAAATATAGATGCAGTGGGTATGTGATCCCTGTTGATTTGCCTTTTGCCTCCACAGACCTGAGCTTTTTGATTGGAGCGCAGTAGAGAAGAAGACGTCTGTGATCGACCGACTGGAACACGCCTTTAATAAGGCAGAACAACACCTTGGGATAGAGAGATTGCTGGACCCTGAGGGTAACTAACAAACACACACACACACACACACACACACACACACACACACACACACACACACACACACACACACACACACACACTGAGAATTCCAGAGAAGAATATTCAAGATGAGTTACAGCTCTCATCATATTTCACACCTTCCAACCGTGCACCTTAATTGGCCCAGTTGAACATGATGTGTCATGCTTTGATTGGGTGTTGCCATGGTGGAAGGACTTATTCAGCAATGCATAAATTGACCAATAGGTGGGTAAAAATGCTCTGCTCAAAATGTCCTTTGATTTTGTGCAAAATAACACCAGAGATGCCTTCTAACAGACTCAAGTCCCCATCTCTGGTTCATACTGACCATTGGGTTTACATTCTTTTAGCAATATTATACCAAACTATGTCAGTTAGGGATTCTGTGTAATTGTTACTAAATCTGCACATCACTGATCAACACCCTGTATATTTATTAGGGATGTAACGATGCATCGTGACTCGGTTAAAAATCTATTTAAATGTGTAAATATTATAACCGGTTGAGATAAAAAATGAATAGGAATGCAATTTTTTCAACAGCCTAAGGTATGACGCTAGTTAACATACAGCAGGTAACAATAGCCTACCGTTAGCTATTAATGTTAGCTGGCTTGAACATGGTTCAAAGCCGACAGCTAAACGGTGTAGTGTGACTGTATTGCACTGGAAAGGATTCCAGCACTGGGATGTACAACAGTCTGCAGCTAAAGACACAGAGGAGACTCGCTGCATTTGCGAAAGCATGGACTAGGGATGCACTGAACCCAGATTTTTGGGGTTCGGCCGAATACCGATCCCACTCGTTAAGATAACACCAAACCGAACTCTACTCCCATCTTTTATTTTATTTACGTACTTAGCAATAAAGCTTTTCTGATTCTGATTCTCAGTCCATTAACACAGTAAACAAATTAATGAAGTAAACAACGTCCACAGCCTCTAAAATAGTTAAATGTAACAACTTAATGTTGAAACACACACTCTTTTCACATCGTAGGAAAGCACATCGCTATCGCCAGCTGAGTGACAATTTTGTTTGGCAACGGCGATGTTATGTATTGTTTAGGGCCCTTGCCCCCACGAGACAAATCGGCATTGCAAATTGAACATGTAGCTCTACTTGAATCGCCTTCTTTTGACTGAAAGTACTGCCAAACAACACTTTTTCTGCTCACAAGTTCCATTTTCACTTTCTCTCAGCCTACCGCATTGAACGTAAACACCTAACGTGCCGTCATTACGTCGACCAGTGTAGCTCTACAAAGAGTATAGAAGTAACAAGAGCGTTCATCACAATCATGGATGCGTTTGTTGCAATGGAACGTTCTATTGAGTTTCGCCTCTTGTTACTTCTATACTTTTTGACAAGAGCAGAAACTCAACACAACGTTTGCCTCTTTTTCTCAATTTCCGCTTCTTGTTATTTCTCTTTGGTAGTGTTCAAAAATGTGAAAGTTCGACAGTACCCGAACTCTGGGTTTGGTGCATCCCTAGCATGGACACTGCCGCTGTCAGATAAACAACAGAGACGGGACATATAGTGTTGCGATTGTGTCCGGCTCTGTAAGACTGTGTTGCGTTCCATCTGGTTGTAAAATACCCTTCTGCCATCTAGTCTTTCAATCTCTTTTGAGGCCTAGCCTCTGGAACAGATAAAAGACCTCTGTCCGAGAATCTCATGTATCAATCATTCTTCCTGTCCTCTGTCCTCCTGTCTGCTGCTGCTGCTGCTGTGATTCCTTAAACTAGCACCTTCATGGTCCGATGATGTCATTGACGTGCATAATAATTAGCCATGTGCAAGTGTAGACAGCCTTTGTGTTAGCTTGTTTGTAACAATTTGCTATTAGCTGAGCTAGTGTGCTGTGCTTGTGTAAAACATAGTGGCAGTGGATAAGATAGGCGGACATTGGGAACTCATGCTATGTAGGTTGAGACAGTGGTACCCCCAGGTCTCATTCAGGTCAGTGTCCAACATACCTCATAACCTTTCCTCAATTGAGTGTTCCTTAAATGCTTCTGTGTAATTCATCAAGGTCTTCCGATCCTTATTCACATATGAGTGTTCCTTAACAATACCCAAAATGTTAAAAAAAAGTTGCCAACCGATAACCTGTAACCTCTACGGTCTCTCACGTCAAACCAACCAATCAGATATTACTACAACACATGAACATCAAACATATATAACAACACACAGTCATAAGTTAAATATTACTGTGGGAACCAAATATTTTCTAGGGAAACATTTCAGAAGCTATTTCCACAGTGAGTGGAAGAAAACAAGATGGCACAGCGGATGGGAGCCTCGGTACTTTGTTTGTTTTTGTGTGTTTATTACGTTTTCTGCGGTCTTTCACCAGTAACTTTTACCAGAGAGGAACTCTTAAACATCAGGCAAAACTTTTTCTCCGGTTTTCACAAACCCAGTAAGGTTTACTGAAATCCTGGTTGGAGGTGCCGCGGTTCTCCATGGAAACTAAAAACTTCTAAACCTGTGGCAAAGACTGTAAAGAAATGGACAAGGGAATCAAACCTGGAGCAGGCTTGCTTTGACTGCACCAACTGCAGCGTTTTTTGAAGCTGCAGCTACAGACCTCAATGACCTCACGGACACTGTAACATCATCAAATGTAACATCTGTGTGCATCTGTGTGCACAACAACTGCAAACCTATATAAGCAGGCCAAGTACAAGCTGACAAAGGAGATCATGGTAGCCAAAAGAAGCTACAGTGAGAAACTAAAAAAATAGCCTCTCAGCCAATGGCCCTGAATCAGTTTGGAAAGGCCTGCAACAGATCATGGATTACAAGAGACCACCCCGACTCCCACCCTGCAGAAAGTCCCAGTCTGGTTGATGACCTGAATGACTTTTACAGCAGGTTAGAAAAGCACCCATTATCACACCCCTCACGCACAAAAGGTTTTCCCTCAACACCCAACCCCCTCCCCCCACCTGCGCTAACAATCTGCGAGAGGGATGTGTGCCGGTTCTTTCAGAAGCAGAAGATCAAGTCTGTCTGCGAGTCTGTGTTGAACAGCTGGCGCCAGTCTTCACGCAGTTCTTTAACCGGTCCCTGGAGCTGTGTGAAGTGCCCTATATCACAGGATTAAAAGACTACAGGCCTGTTGCCTTGACGTCTATGGTCATGAAATCCTTTGAAAGACTGGTGTTGAGCCACCCGAAGGACATAACAGGAGTCCAGCAGTTTGCCTACAGTGCAAACAGGTAGGCGGATGATGCTGTCAATATGGGACTGCATTACATCCTGCACCACCTCGACTCCCCAGGGTTCTATGCCAGGATCCTGTTTGTTGACTTCAGCTCGGCGTTCAACACCATCATCCCTGAACTCCTACATCAGAAGCTTACCCAGTTCTAAGTGCCTGCCACCACATGTCAATGGATCCTAAGCTTCCTGATTGACAGGCAGCAGCATGTCAGACTGGGGAGCATCTCGTCCAAAACCCGGTCCATCAGCACTGGCGCCCCCACAGGGATGTGTCCTCTCCCCACTGCTCTTCTCCCTCTACACTAATGACTGCACCTCAAACAACCCATCTGTACAACTCCTGAAGTTTGCAGATGACACCACCGTCATTGTTTTAATCCACGATGGTGATTCAATTCAATTCAATTTTATTTTATTTATAGTATCAATTCATAACAAGAGTTATCTCAAGACACTTTACAGATAGAGTAGGTCTAGACCACACTCTATAATTTACAAAGACCCAACAATTCCAGTAATTCCCCCAAGAGCAAGCATTCAGTGCAACAGTGGCGAGGAAAAACTCCCTCTCAGGAAGAAACCTCGGACAGACCCAGGCTCTTGGTAGGCGGTGTCTTGACGGTCCCGGTTGGGGGTGTGATGAACAGTGGCAATAATAGTCACAATAAAGATAATGGATCAGAGTGACTAGAAATAGTAGTTGTAGTAGTTCATGGCATAGCAGGGCACTGCAGGGTGTCACAGGATGTAGCAGTCTGCTTACAGACAGGAGGTGGAACAGCTGGTCCAATGGTGCAGTCAGAACCACCTGGAGTTAAACCCCAAGAAGACTGTGGAGATGACAGTGGACTTTAACCCTTGTGTTGACTTTGAGTCAAATTGCCTTGTTTTCAATTTTTGTTTTATATCAGAAAATATGGGACGTAGAAATAAGCGCTGAAAATGTGTAGAAGAAAAATGTAACAATTTAAAACATTGGAAAAAGCAAAAACAAAGGTTTCAAGGTTGACGGGAAGACAACACAAGGGTTAGGAGAAGTTCCCTCTGGTAGGCGATGCAGGGCACTGTTCGCCAAAACCAGCCGACACAAAGACAGCTTCTTTCCCCAAGCAGTCACTCTGTTGAACGCTCAGAAATAGCTCCCACCCTTACACTGAACAAAGTCAATCAACACTGTTTCTGCTCATCTACCTCATGTATATTTCAATCTTACAATTACAATATTGTTATTAATATATTACCTTTGCACTGAACTGCTTTGCACTATACTTATATTTAAATCTTAAATCTCAGACTATACTGATATTGCACTATTCCTCCCTCTCTTTCTTTCTTTATATGTTAAGTGAGTGTAGTACTTTGAGAGCAAATATTAACCAGAGTCAAATTCCTTGTTTGTTTACGCAAACCTGGCCAATAAAGCGGATTCTGATTGTTTATGTGGTGTATTAGTAGTAGCAGCGATGCTGTAATGTTGTGTAGAGAGGAATGAAGTCCATTAGAAGTTCAGATACTACATTTACATAGACAGATGTAATCACTGCAGGGCAGAGACACACACACACACACACACACACACACACACACACACCATTAATTTACATACACAACATTCACAAACCCAAACCCAAATATCCACACATGCAAACACAGAGCCTCATAGGTATGCTCACACATGTAGCCGTGTGAAATGATTAAAATTGAGATGATGGAATACAAAACAGAGTGGAGGAATTAGACACACACTTGCAGATGGTAGCATTATTTACATAGCTGTTTGTCTTCATCAGACAAATAATGACATCCTCAGATTTCTCTGTGATGCTGATAAATGTCCACAGTTTTCCACAGCTAAAATATGACACTAGCTTTATCTATCTATCTATCTATCTATCTATCTATCTATCTATCTATCTATCTATCTATCTATCTATCTATCTATCTATCTATCTATCTATCTATATTTATATATATCTATCTATATCTATATCTATATATATCGAGTTGGGTTGGGAACCGGAGGGTTTCCGGTTCAAGTCGCAGTACGGACCAAAGTACAGAGTGTGGATTGGTAGCTGGAGAGATGCCAGTTCACCTCCTGGGCACTGCCAGGTGCTCTTGAGCAAGGCACCATATCCCCTCAACCTCTCAGGGCGCTGGTCCTGCACTGGCAGCCCACTCTCCATTTGTGCATGAATAGGTTCTGAGCATGTGTGTGTGTGTGTATTTCAAGCCTGTGTGTAGTGATTTAAAAAAAACTGAGTGTAAATTGTAATTTCCCCACTGGGGATCAATAAAACAGTATCAATTACAAATTATTATAAAGTATAATTATATATATAGGCCTATATATATAATTATACTTTATAATAATTTGTAATTGATACTGTTTTATTTTATAAATATATATAAAACAGATATATATATATATCTCCACCCACAGACACATATTTTTCTTGGCACACACTCATTTTTGTTACTTTGCATCTGTCTCCATTTCTTTTTCTTTCCATTCTTCCATCTTTCCATTCTTCCATTTCTCTTGTGTCTATTATTCGTACAGTCGTAAGCTCACCACACTCTACACACTACTCTGTTCATTAGCACTCCATTTTTCTCTGTCTGTCTCTCTTCCTTTCTTCTCTCCCTCAGCTCACCCGCTTTTTTCCATCTTCTCTTTATCTCTCATGGCATTCATTTATCTGCCGTGTCTCAGCCCCGCTGTGATCCGTCTCTATTAGTTTCGCCCCGGGCTGACTGGCTGGCCGGCTCTTGGCCATGCCCTTCCTGAAATCAGCGCTCTGTTATATCTCTCCTCCACCTGTTGGAAAACTTTGCTCGGACTCAATTTAGCTGTAAGATTTAGGGCAGGCTGACACACTGATGCTTTGGGAAACAAAAAGAGTTAACAGTGGCCTACAGTTATTCATGAGCAAAAAGAAAAATGACTGCATCATCCTGCAGCTTCTTGGATGACGTATAAGTGGCCATTGCATACTATACCGTAGTGTACACTATATATTTCCAAACTTCAGTATATGTCAGAAAATACAGAAAATTCCCCAAACCCGAAATTAACATTTTCAGATATCTTGTTCAGTCCAAAATTGAAAAAATACTTTAACACCTCTTTGCTTGCTTACCTGAAATTACTAATACAAAGGCGTCTACATTTAAAATGTGATTGTTTTCTGTTTTATCGCAAACCGTTCCCAGAGTAGATATATTTTGAAAATGCTGGGCTATGTGTTTTGTCGTCCACAGTCATTTGATGGATGGAAATCATAAATTCCTCTGGGGTCAAAATTCCTATTTTGAATAAAAATTTTTTGTGCGTGACTAAAACTGTATTTCATTAATGTATTAAAGGTGTAGGATGTGTGGTTTGGGGATTTCTTTCTGAATTGTTTTTATTTTCTTTCTGATATTTATTTTTCTTGAATCGTTTGTTACGTGAATGTAACTTTGTTCTATGTCTAAGGCTCCCCTAAACACAACGTTTATCTACTATGTCTACTTCTGTCTTAAACCAGCCACCATTTGTTTAATAAATTACAAAGAATTCTGACGGTAAACTGCATGTGTCCTTGCTTCCTACTCTTCAGATGTGGCGGTGCCTCACCCTGACAAAAAGAGTGTCATCATGTACGTGACATCACTCTTCCAGGTTCTTCCCCAAAGCATTTCCATGGAAGCCATCCAGGAGGTGGAGACGCTGCCACGGGCAACCGTAACCAGCGTTGCCCGGGTGACGACAGAGGAGCACTACCAGATCCAGACCCAGCAGCGTTTTTCCCAGCAGGTTAGACATACAACACACACACACACACGTACACAGGTGGAACCGCACGCACACATACATGTTGTTTTAGTTCTCCCTGCCGTCACTGTATGTCGACAATGGTGTTGCTGTTACTAAGGCTGCCATGTGACACTGTTATGGCTCATTGTTTCTGTTCTTTTTGACTTTCTTTGGAAGAATTCCTGAAAATATTCAAAAAGTAAGATTAGTTTGAAGCATTTTTTATCCAAGCTTCATGTCCGACAAGCTATATGATGAACTTCTCCTTGACAGACATTCATTCATATCAGGTAAAGACTAAACTTCCTGTCCCACCATTGCAGCACTTTGGTAATTGTCTGTGAAGTTGTCAGGTGACTTTCACCTGCTTTTTACTGCAGTAAAGTACTTTTTTTTTAAACTATCGAACCCTCCCTTTTTTCCCTTTGCTGGTCAGTCTTGTGAAGCAATTTATTTGCGTCCCATAGGAATTTAATAGGGCCAAACTTCAAGTCAGGGTTAGAATCCTGTAATCATGTCACTAAAGCAACTTTCAAATATGATATGAATGTGATAGCAGTTTACATGTCTGTCACTTTTATACAAAAAAAAAAAGTCACAACAGCAATCTCACTAGGAAACCAAGGAAAGGAAAGGAAGGAAGAAACCAAAACTAATGAGCCATAGATACTGTTTTAGAAGCATGGCATCCTGTTGGCATAGTAAAGTGCCATTGTTGTTTCTGCTGTAACACAAGTTGGATTGACCCACCTTTCAGTCATCATGGGAACTAGTTGAATTGGGATAGTGGCATCTTTACTCCACTGCTTCTTGTCATTTTGTCTGTGCACTTTAGTGTTACTGTTGCCGTGATGGCTTAGTGCTGTGATGATAGTAAGATGGCATGCATTGTGTCTGTGCTCAGCTATGTACACTCACTTGGTCTTTCATATTATACAAGTAAATGACTGCAGCAGTTTGTAGACTACATAATATCAGCTCTAGAATATGATTATCTAACCAAGTTGCAAAATGAGGTTGCGCTCCTTCTAAGTATCAACAAAACCCATCTTGCCAACCTGACACTTTAGTGGTCTTATCAAATTCCCAACAGGACCCTCTCTTTATTGTAGTATTTGAGTGAAACTGAAGGGGATTAAGAGTCAGAGGGGATGATCCCTGCACCCAGTCCTCTGAGTTATGTAGAATTAATCAAAGAAACTCTTCAGAGATATGGAGATCTTTGAGAATACATTTGATAATGATGGTCCGGGTAACAGCATTACTGTGAAACACTTCATTTTTTAGCTCTCTACAAGCAATAAAATAAAAAAATTAAAGCAAGGTTTGAAACTCCCTCTTTCCCTGTAGTTCTGCAAAATACAATTAAGGTGCTAATCAGCAGCCACACTAGCTCACATGCATAGTTTAAAAGAGAAACAGTTTGGATTCTAGTTTTTAATGTTAAATTGGATAATGAATAGTTTGAGAGCATATTTACTTCTCAGTGGTACCACAAACTGAAAGCTATTTTCCCGGTGGAGCAGATTCAAGCACAAGGCATGATTAACAGAAGAAATTGCTGCAAATTTACGGTGAATTTTATGGTTATATCCACAGACATTTCGGCACAGAGAGCCAAAACAATTATCTCCCACAGGACAATAACCTTTCCACTTTACTGCTCCAGAAATTGTATTACACAGAAAATACAATTTTGCGTCAATCATTTTTTGTGGAGCAGAATTCTTGTGTGGACATACTGAATAAACAATTTTATCTTTGCCTTGAGCCAATGGAATTTTAAAAAAAGCGGTACTATACAGTATTTGCAGTTGAAGGCTGATATAGATCACTTAAAATAAACTATTAGTTAAAAAATAGGGATACTATATCAATAACATATATCTAGTTATACAGTATACTGGTATATTCAGTTTGCTCTCTAGTAAACTTAAGATTGGCAAAAAGCTATGCTTTTTCTGGCATGAAAAGTCCCTCAGTAATATAATTGAAGTAACTGACCATCTTAAGAACATGCACACACAAAGCAGTAACAATTTATTTTCCCACAAATCACCATCCATCTGTCTACTCATCCGCTGATCCATCCACTTTGTAGTCGCATGTTCAGGTTAGAGTGTCAGAGGCAGTTCCTGGCCAACTTCCTCCTGCTTGTTCCTGGGGACCCATAGGCCCTGCCAGGCATGCTGAAAGATGTAGTCACCTTTCAGTGTAGTCAAATCTCCTATCTTATTTGTTCAGTTAGCACCTGAAATTTGTGAGCTTCGGAATGAAAATTGGCCGCTAAATTGAGACAGAATCTGGATGAAAGAGCTGTAAAAAATCGACCAAATTTCAAGTCACAAATTAGATCCACTGGTGCTGACCTTTAGAGCTGAGTTAAGAAGAGGTCAGTGTCATGCTATCGTGCCGAATCGCAGCAAGATGGAGTGAGCTTCCTGGAGTAATGGCTGGTAATATTATTATCTCCTTCAGCTTAATGGCCAAAGCACCCCCCCTGAAACTGCAGGCTGTATTCTTCTGGGAATCAGACAGAGAGAGAAAGATGGAAAAGAAAGGCGTAGATTTAGATGAAAAGATGAGAGGGCAGATAGAGGAAGTGGGGAGGTGTAAAGATATACACTGTAGATGTACAGAAAGTTGAAGAGGTGGAGAGGGGGGAAATGAATAGTGAGATGGAGCAGACAAATAGGGAGTGCGAGAAACAAGTCAGATGGCAATAAAACAAGACATGGAGAGGAAGGAGGAGGGAAAAAAATGTTACTGACAGTGGCTATTATCTGCCTCGTCCCTCATCTGTCATCATCAAAGCGACGCTGTCAGCACCTCCTTACATCAACACCATGCTACCACCACCTGGGACTCAGGGGGGGAAGTAAGCTTTTCATGGATATAAAGTAGGGAAAATTACTAAATCCAAAGTTTGAGACAATTGCTTAAAACTAGACAAAGTCAGCTTTTCTGTGACATTATCTGAGGTGTCCTGATGCACTAAATCCCCACCCATCCAGTGCTTGGAGCAGGTGAAAACAAACGCTAAGAGTAATTTGCCAGGAAGCGTTTGATCCAGGGCTGGGTCCCCTCTGGCTGTCTGCTCTTTACAGCATAAAAAACATCTAATCCACCTTGAAAGAAAGGGGAAAAACAGTGAGGGGTAAAACAGAAGAGGAAGACCGACAGAGAGATGATGACAGGTGAAGAGAAGAAGAAGAGAGAGAGGAGAGACGGGATGGAGGTGAAAGGGGAGATTGATAGCTGGGGAGAAAGAATCGTGACAGCCAGAGATTAAACTTTTATGCTGTCTGTGGTAAATGGTTGACTTGGTTTTAGCGATGCAGTTGCTCACCCAGCTGTCATAGATCAGCGGGAGAATCAGTCAATTAAAAGTTATTTATTTACTATTATTATTATTATTATTATTATTATTATTATTATTATTATTATTATTATATGGGCGCAAGAAGTCAATGCTATAATTGTAACTAAACAAACAAGACGTGAAAAGAAATTTGTTATTTAGTGATCTTTAAAACTGTTGGTAGACATTCTAGCTGTTTCCCCATGATTCCTATCTTGATACTTTTCTGTGTGCCATTCTGACGGCCTCATTTAGCTTTACGATGAAGCATTGTTAAGAGCTGAAGGGGTAACATTTGACTGGAATTGTACCTGGTACGATTTCATGTGGCAAATAAAACTGATTGATTAGTAGCTAATCGCCTCCTAGCTCCAGCTCCATAGTTGGCGTATAGTCTGCTATCAATCTACTCATCTAACTCTTGGCAATAATTTATATTCAATAAAATGTGGAACTATTCCTTCAAATAAATTAAGAATATTCATTTGGAGAAACGGTTGACAAATTAGAGCTTCTCAGGTGGGAATATTGTTAGCCATCTAGCTACATCCAAGACAAAAACAGAAACATAGCCACAACATGTATAGTTCTTTCAGTAAACCCTTAATGAGAACTTATGAAACTAAAAATCAGTCAGTTGCTTTCTGGCCAATAAATGATAGATGATGGTTAATCTGCTGAGGACTGCTAGTTTTGGGATACATGTGTCAGAGTGAGTGTGAAGCAGGATGTAGATGCCAAACAGACCAGTGATCTCTTTCCTTGGCCATGGAGCGTGGGCCTCCAAACGCACCACCTGCACCTGTTGTGCCCCTTCCTTTTCCCCCCGCTCCATCTCCGTCCACCCGCTCCATCAGGAGCACATCGCGCATTACTCCCGGACCAGATCCCGCCGTAGTTCAACATCACGTCTCCTTAAGTCCTCTAATATTTCCTCATTTATGTCATCAACACATCCATTCATGGAA
Source organism: Perca flavescens (assembly GCF_004354835.1). Taxonomy (NCBI): domain Eukaryota; kingdom Metazoa; phylum Chordata; class Actinopteri; order Perciformes; family Percidae; genus Perca; species Perca flavescens. The sequence goes on from NC_041354.1 coordinate 13,345,442, forward strand.
ATGTTGTGTAAAACACAACAAGCCACAAAGAATGCTGCGACTTTTTGAGGACTGTACTGTAAAGTGCCTCCTGATCTATCCAAACACCTGAAGCACATTTTCAGTAATATTTTTCCTTTGTAATTATGTATGGTTTGCAAAAATGGGAACTGCTGCGTCCACTTAGATGAGAGAAGCGTATGCGCGTTGTGCACACGCTACATTATGGCCAAGCATGCGCCCCTAAAATAGCATCTGAATAACACGCCACTGACTTTACACAGACAGGCCGGGCGGCGAGGCAGCACTGGTGGCTGAACTCCGACACGCAGTCTTACCAAATTTGCAATTGGCCATCAATTTTCGTAAAACGGCCCATATTTGAGCTTTATGTAGTTGATTTCTCGCTTAAAAAAGTCTCAGAAGTAAATTTAATAACGAAATAGCCCGACAATGTATAACTTTGCAGTGTCTGAAATATGAGACCTGCTGTCGAGTCTCCCATGTGTTTCTATGTAGTTTGCTCAAACCAATCAGCGCGTAGCTCATTCTGAATATTCATGAGCATACCATATTTGGAAGAAAAGCTCTTGTTCCAAATAGAGCCATATTCACAGGGTAGTTAAGGGCCTAATAAAATAGCATTTGGGCAATTTTCAGCCCAACCAATGTTACATACCCCATTAGGAGACCGTAAGGAACAGTGTAAAATACCCTATATAATCATTCTATCACCCCTTTAAAATTCCTCTTGACAATTAGATGGAAACATGACCAGAGTGTGTCTGGATGTGTGCGGTGGATCTCTGAGACAGAGGGTTGTTAAAAGGGAGCTGCTCACAACATCAGCTTTGACTCTGTGCTACTGTATGTTCATTCTGTCCACATCTTTTGCATAACACATCTGTTCTCTCTATATCTACCTCTGCCCTCTCTCATGTCTGCATCTGTAGCCAGGTTTCCATCCAGGGACTTTTGCTAAACAGGAGCACTGCTACACAAAAAATATAGTATTCTCCACAAGTAGTGAACAGTCATAAAGTCAGCAAACTGAGCAAAGGCGTGTTTACTGCTTTGGAACTTAACCTTTCATTCTTTCATTCATAAAAGGAAGAATGTGTTGTTTCTTCTTTCAAAAGTGGCATACTTTAAGTACATTTTCCTAAAGAAAAGTAAATGCTTCAGTCTAATTGTAAAACAGTTCATTATAAAGTGACGTTGAGTTTTATGAGTCCACCACAAACTTTCTGAACCATATAAGATACAATTCACTTTGTTGGATTATTTCTGTTTCATCTTCAGAGAGCATTAAAAACATGTATAACATTTGCTGAAATGCAAGTCAATAACTAAATGCCCAATATTCATTTTTGAAACTTTCCATTTTTCTTGTAAATGTGTTTTTCAACACTATGGAGACACACATAAGCGGTATTTTATTTTTTATTCATGCCGTTTCGAAAAGTTCACCTAAAATTAGCTTGACATTTGGATGGAAACAGAGCTTATGTGTGATTATTCATGTTTCCTTTTTCTCCTGTTTTCTGCTTCTCTTTCTCATATTTTCTCATCTTAATTTCTCATCATTACTCACTCCTTGTTTACTCCTGTCCCTTTTTCCTGCCTTCTGCATTTCCTTCACTCTGCCCCTTCATTTCTGCTTATTCTTCCTCTGTATAATTTGGCTTTTGGATCTTTTTCGCTTTATGTTTTGCATCCTTTTGGCTCTCTTTTTCTATCTTCCTCTCTTTTCTGGCCACTTCTGCCAACTCTTTTTCCCTCTTTCTCTGCCCTATCCTTTCGCTGTCCTATTCTATCGCTCCATCTCTCTCTCAGATCACAGTGAGTGTGGCTCAAGGCAGAGTGCGGAGTCCCTCCCCTCAGCCTCGCTATAAAAGCTATGCCTACACCCAGGCTGCATATGTCAAGTCGCCTGAGCAAAAGAGGAGGCGTTTTACTGATCAGGTCCGTGTCTCACAGGGCTAACACTCCACGCCAAATGTCCATTTGTCTGTGCATGTTTTGGCTGCAGACCTGTTTTGTCTGCCCTTGTTTGTCTGTGTCATTTACAAAAAATGGCCAGCATACCAAGTCTACTTTTATATATATATATATATATATATATATATATATATATATATATATATATATATATATATATTAAGTGTGCTTTATGTTACACTTGTCCCTGCGGAATTACTGTCAGAATAAGTTGTACTTGTGGTAAAGACAAATATATTTTATGACTGGATATGAAACTATGGGACTTGTTGAGTTGGACTTGTAGCTCCTATCTGTCAATCACATTGCTCTTCAATATAATTCCTGGTTTGAAATGTATTATATTAAGCTATTGATGTGACATATTCATTTTAACAAATCATTAATCAGAAGTGATTCTAACTATGCTTATGGGCTATTCTTGTTTAATCAGTAGACATTTTTGAGCCGATGTAGGTGAACAATATTAAGAATCAAAATTTGGCAAACTTCCTATTATTTACAGTTAGAGGACAAGATTGATACCACTCTTTTGTGAACTATGATGCTAATCTAAAATAAAAAGGTTGCTCTATGCATCACTGCCTTTACACAAACACAAACTGAGCAGCGTTGTTTCTTATCTGTCGCCATACAACAGCACCTACAGCAGCCTGTAACAAAAAAGAGTCACTGTGCAGCCACCCGTCTTGTAGTTTTTTTTTTTATATGTCCTCTGTATTCCACAACATGACATTTCAAAATGTTCAGATGTATTTTCAAAGCAATCACCCTGCTCTGCCTAACTAAATGTGGCCCATAATTTGCTTTGGCTAGGGTGGAATGTATTCAGTGCTGTGGAATGTAACAGCAGGGGGCTCGATTTAACTTGGCTGGCACCTAAAAGGCATCGCGAGTAGCAAAGATAATTTGTCAGATAAGTTCTTTGAAAATTAGGGTGTAAAGCAGAACCTAGTATAAAACACCTTGTCTCATTGCAACAAGGTTCCCCAAAGTTTTCCTTTGAAAATAGGAACAGATTTTTAAAATTCATTGTCCTCAGTTTTCCTCAGTCAAACATGTTTTATATGGACAACTTAGTGCATAAAGATAGAGAAACTGGAAACTCTGTCTATACAGAGTCATTCCTAAATATCTTCCATCAGACAAAACCAAACACATATGTGATATAAAACAGGCACAAAAGAGAGAACCGCGCTGAATGAGGCTGGACAGTTATCAACACCTCGGATGGGCCTTGTGTATCTTTTCAGGACCTTATTACCAGAGAGAAGAATAGAGCGAGATGAGGAGCGTGGAGCCGAGATAAAAAGAGAGAAGTTGTTAGTGTCCAGATCAGTAGCGATCACACAAAGAGAGATATGGGGAGAGAGAGAAATAGAAAGAGAAAGAGACCCAGGGAGAAAGAGAACAAGTTGTTGAGGTTGGACAATGGCCAACTGCTTGTCAGCATCGGTAATGGCTAACACTAACAGGCCTCTCCTCATCTCTCTTTATCTTCTCTGTCCACCTTTCTTTCATGCTGCCTCTTTGCTTCCCTGCCCTCTTTTTCCTCATTTCTAACACTGTCTTTCCTTTCTTCATTCCATTTACTTCTCAAACCTTTTTCAATCCTACTCTCTAACCCTGATACCTTTTATTCCTCTACTTCTCCTTATATCCCCTCCTACAATCACGCTCCATCTCTGTCCGTTATCGCCCATCCATCCCTCTTCAGTTCCTAAGTCCTGGCCAGGAGGAGCTACAGCGAGGCCTCAGTCCTTTGCCTCCAGGCTCCACCAGCCTGGAGAGCTACCAGGCTGCACTGGAGGAGGTATGGCACTATGGTGGTGATAAAAACACATTTCATATCTTATATTTAGTTTTGAAGGACAAGTATTTTATATCTTTCTTCTTGTCAACAAATCTCATGTGCAACACTTCGGTGCAAGTCATCAAAGTCAAGCTGCTCCTGAGTTTTCCATAACAGTTTATATCTACTGTAGGGACCAATGGGCTTGCCACAGACAGAATAGTGAAGTCGGAAAGTATTTAGAGACGCAAAGACACTGTTGGTTTGGACATGGGATTTGTTAATAAGAAGAAAAACGTAACATCGCCAGACGTATCCTTCAAATATTTTATGTTTTATTTGAATTGTTAGGTCTTGACATGGCTGCTGTCAGCTGAAGATGGGCTCCAGGGCCAGCCTCCAATCTCCAACAATGTGGAAGAGGTGAAGGAGCAGTTCCACACACATGAGGTGAGAGACAGATCTGTTAAGTCCTGGTGTAATGAAGAGGCTGTAATAAGTTATATTCATACAACAGCTTTCTTTTTTCAACATAGCATCTGTTTAATACTAAATTGTACACATCAGTTCATCCATGATACAACACCTATCAGAAAAGCACCTCATTACAACAAGCTATCTATTTTTTATAGTATGAAAAAACTAGTTAATTTTGCTAAAAAGTAAGGAAATTACATATGCACACTAGAAAATGCTCCCATGAACTAAATTACTGAATTAAATTCAGTTTCGAGAGTCTAGCTCTTCTTTGTTGAAGGTTGAGTGCATTTTCAATTCCTGTTTTGGTGTAACTTAAGATTTTTGAGTAGATACAAACACTCAATTTCACAGTATTTACATTAATGTCTTTAATATGTTATGTCAAAATAGAGTATATTGTCACACATAAATTGTGTGCTCAACATAAATGTTAGCAGTTGAAATTTCTTTTAAATGAGACATTTCTCAATTTATTTGTCTTCACATGACTAACTTTTCTTGGTTTTTACAAACTTATTATTGTATTTATTGATCATTACACTTGTAGTCAAAGCTACATCAAATTGCTTGACAATAAGATACATTTTTTTGTTCGAATAAACGTATTTGAGTTGAAACATGTTGAAGTCCTGGTAATATCAAGGCGGCTATAATTAATCATAGTGTTAGATAAAATGTCCTTACTAGAGCATCTGTTTGGTACTAGAAAGACATGTTTGGCAGGGAAAGCACATGAATAATACTGTAACGAGATGTTAATTGTAGTTACATAAGAGTTTCTTGCAGGGGTACAAGTAGCAATTATGTGCCTCTGTTGGTAGATGTAAACAAAAAAAATTGTTGCACAGATAAAACCCAGCCAAAAAACAACAAATAAGTTAAAGTAATAGCAGCAATCAATCCATAACATACCATGTCCAAAAACTAGGAAAAAATTCTCAAGAAAAGAATGAGCCTCCCTCCACGACACTGAAGGGCCAGGCTTGAAGAGACTGCAGTAATGAGTGTAACGTGGCCTATCACCAAAAAAAAATCTCTGCTGTTTGTTGATGGAAGGCGAACAAACATCTGAAAAAGGCAACACACCTAAAAAGACTAAACTGTAACAGAAATCTTCCCAAATATATATTTTGGGGATTAAAAAAATTCCTGGGTGCCTAAAATAGTAGAGAGAGATGGCAAGTGCAATTATCGACACTGGCAGTCGATGGCAGTCCAGTACCAATGCCCAGATACTTACCAAAACATGCTTCCGCAGATTGGATGTGGAGTTATTGAATGCTGCCAGTTCAGTCACCTTTGGCAGGCACATCTGGCATTGAATGATCTCTTGAATTTAAATGAAAAACAGTCTTTCAAATGTGGCCAAGGATTTTCCTCGTTTTGGGCAGCAGAATTTGATGTTTCAGCTAGCATTTCTACTGAAACAGTCTCTGAACCATCGTCGCTCGCCTGATCCACCTCCATCTCGTTCTCAATCTCCTACAGAAAGACTTGGCGCCTGGTAGGCAGCCTAGATGCTGATCATTTGTCACTGTAGTGGTTCCGGGCGCGATTTTTTTTTCTCTTCATTTCGGTTTTCTTTATTAGTCAAAGTTTTTTTTTGTTACTCAGTAACGGATGGGATTTGTAACGTAGCGAAATACAATACTTCACTCAAAACGTAATCAAGTACATTTTAAATTGCAGATTTAAAAAACTACTTGGAAAAATACAAAATACACAACAAAACTACTCAATAAATTAACGTGAGTAAATGTATTTCGGTACTTTCCACCTCTGAAGATAAGTATCCCCTAGGTAGTAAAAGATTCTTGTGTTTTCAACTTTTTTAGGTCCACGTGCAGAGCTGCTATAGCACTGTGCAGCAGTTTAAGCTACCTGTAAGTGTTGAATGAACTTTGATGAATCTGGACTTACAGGACGACTGGCTTCCTATTGATTTTATGCTCTCAAAATTAAATTAACCCTGACCATTTTGCTGTGTGAGACCCTAGAAGGATCATATAAGAGTCAACTGCTCTGAGGAAATAGATTAAGCACTAAGTTGAGAGGTGGAAAGCTATTTTTAGAGCAGTTAAAGTCAATGAGGGTCATTTAATGGGAGTAGTGATGTGAGACACCCCTCTTTTTTTGGAGGGTAATTAGGCAAAATGAGTGGAATCATTGTGAATATGTGTAAAATCTTTTGTTCTGTCTCTCACCAGGGGTACATGATGGAGCTGACCACCCACCAAGGCAGCGTGGGGCGGGTCCTCCGAGCTGGCGCTGCCCTGCTGGGGGAGGGGAACCTGAGTGAAGAGGAGGACTCGGAAGTCAGGGAGCAGATGAACCTCCTGAACTCCCGGTGGGAGCACCTAAGAGTGGCTAGCATGGAGAGACAGAGCAGGTAGAAACATTCTGTCAAAATTTTTTGTAGGTTAGACTTTCTGTTGGTTGAGACTGACATATCTCAAAAACTGCTGGATGGATTGCCAAGGAATTTGGTACAGATATTCATGTTTCTATCAGGATTGATTATGGCAACATTGATCATGATCATGTCAAAATTTTGGATTTGTCCAAAACTTTGGTTTATGAATAAATACATGCAAACCTAATGACATTTCCATCAACTTCAGCTACCCTTTGTGTTCAGTGCTAATCAGCAAATGTTAGCATGCTATCACATTCAAATCAGATGGTGAACATTGTAAATTGACCCTGCTAAACATCAGCATGTTAGCATTGTCATTGTGAGCATGTTGACATGCTGGTGTTAGCATTTAGTTCAAAGCACCACTCTGCCTAGCATGGCTGTCAACTCTTAGTCTTATTTATTGAATAGACAGTTTATCACAATCTGAGAAATTTATGTATTCCAAATATATGATGAACACATAGGGCCCTATCTTGCACTCAGCGTAATTTCCTTTGTACAGCAACGCATGTATCATTCCTATTTTGCACCCGAAGCACAGCAGACTTTTCCCTCCACAGACACATGTTGGTAAATTAGGGAATGTATTTGCGCTCCCAGTGGCGGTTCAGTGAAAAGAGGAGGCGTGTTCCGGCGCAAATGTTCCCTGGTGCTATTTTGCAGTTTCAGAAAACAATTCCGCCACAGACCAGGAAAAACCTGGTCTAAAGTAAGTACACTTTGTTTCTCTCATCTACACGAACGCAGCAGTTCCCATTTACAGCTTCAGGTGTTTGGATAGGTCAGGAGGCACTTTACAGCACAGTCCTCAAAAAGTCGCAGCATTCTTTGCAGCTTGTTGTGTTTTACACAACATTTCCATGAATCATGGATGTGTTTATGACATGAATGAGGAAATATTAGAGGACTTAAGGAGACGTGATGTTGAACTACGGCGGGATTGGACACTCTGGCGGGATCTGGTCCGTGAGTGGCAGTGCGCGATGCCTTCCTGGTGGAGCGGGTGGATGAAGATGGAGTTGGGGGAGGAAGAAGGGGCACAACAGAAGCAGGTGGTGCGTTTGGAGGCCCACGCTCCATGGCTGCAGCAATCCTCTCCAGACTTGAGGAGATGCCCCCGAAAGGCCGCAGCAACATCGCCACCCGGTCAAGACTTTTATTACTTTGTCGCATCCCGGACAGCTCCCGCTGGCGTGCAGCAGGCAAATCCGCCGTCATAATAGCAATCCACCATGGAACAAGCACCTGCTCTTGTGAGATGACGCTCTGATTGGTTATTTTCACGTTACGCCCAAACCACACCTAGCTACTTCAGACCAACCCACTTTAGATTTGCGTTGGGCACAAGAGTCACTTATCCCGCCGGTATAATAGCAACAGCGTCCGAGATCACGTTTGATACTTGCGTTTCAGATTGTTAAAATAGGGCCCATAGAGTCAAAGCTCTGTAAGGCAGATTTTGGAATATAAACCAGGAGACATTGAAAAAGGATGGTTTTACATGCTTCTTTTCAATTTTAATTTAGGGCTATGAATACATTTTCATCTCTTTTTACACAATGAGGATCCCTACAGCAGCCAACATTCATGGATACAAAGAAAAGCAGCCTTTCTAATTATGGTGAATCCAATGATAACTGACATCGAGCCAAATTTAATTAACTATTCAGCTATCTTCTTTGATAATCTTGTTGATTCAAGCACAAAGCTGTGCAGACATGGCTGGACTACCAAATACCACTTAAAGGAACACGCCGACTTATTGGGAATTTAGCTTATTCACCGTAATCCCCAGAGTAAGACAAGTCGATACATACCCTTCTCATCTCCGTGCGTGCTGTAACGCTGTCTGACGGTTCCAGCATTAGCTTAGCCCAGCACAGATCCTGCAGGTAACTGGTTCCAACTAGCCTACTGCTCCAAATTGTGACAAAATAACACCAACATGTTCCTATTTACATGTTGTGATTTGTATAGTCACAGCGTGTACACAAAACAACGTAACATGAGACACAGCCGTCTTCTAACAGTAAACAAACTTGCTGCGAGCATATCACTCTGCCCAAGTACTATATTCTCCCACCTGAGAATATAGTTCCCGGTTTGTTTACAGTTAGAAGACGGCTGTGTCTCATGTTACGTTGTTTTTTGTACACGCCAGACTCTATAAATCACAACATGTAAATAGGAACATGTTGGCGTTATTTTGTCACTTATTCGAGAGCAGTAGGATTGCTGGAACCATTCACCTGCATGTTCTGTGCTGGCCTGATGCCGCTGGAGCCGTCAGACAGCATTACAGCCCGCACGGAGATGAGAAGGGTATGTATCGACTTGTCTAACTCTGGGGGTTATGGTGAATAAGCTAAATTCCCAATAAGTCGGCGTGTTCCTTTAAACAATATAGCAAAGATCTATTCTTTGCAGGGGTAAATATAAGAACAGGATAGGTGGCTTTTATTATTCTCACAATTAAATCAGCAGTAGTCACTGTTTGGGGGATCAGCTTGTTTAACTAGAACTTCATCTGCCCTTCTGAAGTGTTCCTGAGCTAGAGTCTTTTTGATGAGGGCTAACCCACACAGTATCAACATGCAATTGACAGCTCACTGAACTGTCTCTCACCCCCAGACTCCACGAGGTCCTGATGGACCTGCAGCACCAGCAGTTGCAGCAGCTCACAAACTGGTTGGATGTAACGGAGGCACGGATTAAGAGGATGGGGGCCCAACCACTGGGTCCTGACCTAGAGGACGTCAAGCACCAAGTTGAAGAGCACAAGGTTGGTAACTGCTGACCTGAGCCCTGTCTTTCAATTGTGGCCTAGCAAATCAAGTTTAACGTGATATTATCAAGCTAAAATGTTTATTGACTGTTTGCCAAACTTTATACCCCGTAGTTACAATTGCTGAGTCTATCAAACTTCCCTTTTTCGCAGGACACATATGCAGTTTACAATGTACAGTGGCAGATTTACGTCAGAATTCTATGTAATTTATCAAAAAAATGATAGCTAATTTCAGACAGAGGTAGAAAAAAATCAGCCTTTAATTTCTAGCCAGATTTTGTCGGCTCTTTTATCAGCTCTAACTAGCCAGTAATTTAATCTAACATTAGGGTACTCGGTTGATTAAAAACTCTGTCTCCTGACTTTTTATGTATCCAGCGGACTAGTTTGGAAACAAGAGCTCTGCAAAAGGCTTTTGAATATGCACTTGATGGCTACATACAAGATATTATGCTAAAATAACTGAGTCTAAAGCTAACAGGTCCCTCGCAAAAAGTCACTTTTTTTTGTTTTTTTTATTTGCAACAAAAACATTTTTTTAGTGGAAAAATAACCAATGTATGGCATGGATAATGTTGGCTGTAGTTGCTGGAATGCAAACTTCCCCAAATCCAATAAAGAGTGGGATAGAGCTGCTAAACCTTAGCCTAAACTAGGTTTTTAAACATAGATGTGTGAGGTTCTTACTTACTTACAGAAATGTGAAAAGCAATTTGTTAGAGGTGAGAATTCACATTTACACTAGCGACAGGTAAGCTGATACTTACGCTCCTGTTTATTGCTTGACCCTATCTATTCCATGGGTTTTCATGCAGATAGAATGAGAGCCTGTTGATATGTAATAACTACCAGGCAGATGATGTGACAGTCAGTCTTGTATAAAGTACTTGAAAGCAATACTTGGGTAAAAGTACAAGTATCTTACCAGACAATGACTTTGGTAGAAGTTAAAGTCTCCTTTTAGAATATTACTTGAGTAAAAGTCTTAGAGGTTATATCAGAATAGGTTTACAACAAACACCTTATTTTTGTTGTACTGCAGAGGTGAGTGGACCTCATGGGACCTTAATTCAGAAAAAATATGAACGGTAGTGAATGGTGAGAGACAAATTATGTTTTGATCCTGTTTGAATTGAGCCATGGATTACAAATATGATGTTCGTTCAATTTAAAAGATAATTTTTCAACCGAAGAAAGTCTGAGTTAGCCACTTAGTTTTGTGTGAAACCGCTCAGATCTCTCGTCTGACACAATTTACGTCACCTAGCTTGATGCTCAACTTGTTCGCTAGCTAGCTAGCTTAGCTCTGTTCCACAACACATCTAACGTTATCTTACCTGATATGTTTTATCCAGTGAAGTGTTTTCAGCAGATAAGGAAAAGAACAAGCAAGATCATCTGCTCATTTGAGTAAAGTTACATCCCGGGTACGATACACACAGACATCGTAGCTTCAGCGAGACGTCATCCATGCAACTTTGAAGTATGTAGTCTTTCTAATTACGTATTTTCACAGTCATATACTTCAACAGTTTAACAATAAACTGAGACTTTCTTGACTTAAATTATCTATTAAACTGATGAACATTATATGTGTAATTCATGGCTCAATTCAAACCGGACCAAAAAATAATTATTGTCTCTCCACTGACTCCTGTTCCTATTTTTTCGAAAGATAGGTCCCATGGACTGGAAGTAGAAGGGCGTGACTTTGGCTCTCTATTGCTGCAGCTCCTCTTTTCACCCTGTGTGTTGAGCTCTCTGTTTTAGCTACAGAGTGAGGCATCTCACTTCTGTTCCATCTTTGTTGGGAGTCGCACATAACTAATATTGTGTAAAGTCTGTGCTCATTCTGGCTGAAGATCCAGCATCTCCTGACAAACTTGAACCAAAACTTGTGCCTGTAAATTATAGATAACAATAATATTATTAATTTTATCAGCTGCAACAGACCCATTCAAACTGGCTGCCTCAGATTTCCTTTTATACATTTTCAAATATAAAATACTATTTATACTATGGCTTGACTGAATACTTTGTAGTTATTATTTACTGAGAGATGTGCATCCATATTGCCCAGAATGCCCAGCTAATCAATTTAATATTTAATCAATAGTTAATGTCAAGCCATTGCATTCCATCTTGCATATAGTCCAGAGTTTCAATTAATGTAAACCTTGACTCAGAAACTAGATCATTGTCTCATTTTAAAATGAATAGTGCAGTGCCTGTAATATTGCTGCTTGCAGCTTTCTCCGGAACCATTGTATTCTACCCTGAAATAATATAAAGAAGGCCCCCAAAGCAACTCAATTGTATATTACTGACTTACTGTGTACTTCTACTTCAGAGGAAAACATTGTACTACTACATTTACTTGATAAAGAAATGTTACTGGTATGTTGGAGATGCAGATTTTACTCACAAAATATCACAATTAATATATGATACATCATTATTATTCTTTAAACTATCCAGCATCATCTTAGAGTTGAAAGGTCCACCTTGAACAGACAAGTCAATTTAAGTGTATTTTGCTGATAATACCACTATTTCACTTTTCACTTGAAGTAAACATTTGAAAGGACTTTATTAATATGAAATAAACAATAAATACAGAAACAAATATATACAAAATAGCTATTTTGCATAAGAAAAGGGAGGAGGAATGGGTTGAGTGCAGAATGCAAAATACTATATAGTATGTGCAATGGACATGGACAGGTATAGTCCAGGATGAAGGTTAATGCACAGTGTAGTGACTAGGGTTGGGGGCGGGGGGGTCAATCAGTCAATCAGTGGGGATCCGGGACCTTGTTGATGAGGCTGACTGCAGAGGGGAAGAAACTATTTTTATGACGTGAGGTTTTGGTCCTGATAGACCACAACCTCCTGCCATAGGAGAGAGGTTCAAACAGTTTGTGAGAGAGATCCGCCACAATCTTTCCTGCCCGCCTCAGCAGTTGGCTTTGATAGGTTGAACTTCTTCTGCTGCCGCAGAAAGTACATTCTCTATTGTGCTTTTTGATGAGGAAGCTGATGATAATAATAATAATAATAATAATAATAATTATTAAATTAAAAAAACTTTTATTTATATAGCGCCTTTCATGAAACCCAAGGACACTTTACAGAATTATTGTGGCTAAGCTAAAGGAGGTTGTAGGCTGTGGTAAACAGGTGGTGTTTTATGAGTTTTTTTTTTTAAATGTCCTGGGGTCTCATTTATAAAACTGTGCGTAGGATCCTTACTATAAGTGTACGTTCGCCCAAAAGCCGAAATTGGCGTACGCCGAAAAAAAGTCAGATTTATAAAACCGTGTGTACGCACACCTGTAAGCAATGTTCCCTTTATAAAACACAGATTGACTACAAGTGTGCGTACGTGGATCAGCCTCTTATCCCGCCCTGTACACACCCATTTTTAACCATAAATAGTCAATGTAAAGCACCTTGTGAATGCTGATCAGTATGTTAATGACCCTGGCCGTTGTTCTTGCGTTACACCGAATCATGACGACTGGCAGAGAAAAAAAACAAAACAAAACAAAACCTCTCAGATGCTCGGGAATTGCTGCCAGTTGAATTATAATTTTGGCCTGTTGTCTCACAGTGTAGGGAAACCGGATAGACTACCTTTATTAATAAAATCGTCCAAAACAGCAGGCATTACGGCACTCGGGGACAGCTTCGATATACCAGACGTATATAATAAGATTTAACAGAACTATATATTATATCCAAACAAGCCTTAGTGATGAAGTTAAAGATTATATATAATATTTATTTAAAACACTTAGCTGTCAGCCATTTCCCTCTGGAAACAGACGGTCTCACCCAGAGTTGCGAGGACCTGTATTTGGACTGGGATGGCACGGTTCCGGCACTCTACTGGACCCAATTTAGTACATAGATCCAAGAGGGCAGCTATATTACTATTACAGCTATATTAGGGAATTTAAATTGGCATATGAGCCAGTCATCGTCATGGTCCCTGAAGTCTCTTTTTCTCCTGATTCTTCCATTGGGGTTAGTCCTCCTTGCCGATCCAGCAGTGCCATCATGCAGCATTACGCACGGGTTCACCGCAGTATTTATATGTTTAGCCTACAAGAATTTGTGATTGTTAACACCTTGCTAAAATCACAGCAACAACTAGTGGTATCCCCCACCCGAGATACAATTTTATATCGAAATGTAATAGGCAAACATACTTTTCTTCATGCAGGTTTTGTTATGAACAGTATTAAAGTTTGGACAGATAACGAAGACATAGAGCGTAACGATTGCGCGAGAGCTTAACGGCTGTATTTCCAGACTTTGACATTTGATGATATATGCACAGTTTTAAAGACAGTTATTTACACTGTGTTCTGCAGTTATCTAATGCTAGGGTATTTGATGCTATCCTGTATTCCATGCAGTCGGGCCATCTCCTCCTCCTGCGCTCCGTAGCGGACAATGTGACGGCGAGACAGCGGCGATTAAATATTAAGAACGAGTTTTAATTTAAGATTTGAGTTGGAGGTGTTTATGAAACAATTATCACTCAGAACAATTATCACTCAATTATCACTCAGTACAATCTTCATGAAACTGAGACCATGTTGCCTGATAATCTGACCAAGGGGAAGCATGTAGATGGTGAAGAGCATGGGTCCAAGCACAGAGCCTTGAGGCACGCCTTGGTTGACAGGAGCTGGATTGGCGCAGGAGTTGTAAATGGTGACAAATTGCTGAAACCAGTAGAGAGCTGTGCCAGTGTGTGACGAATGCCCTGTCACTTTTGGATGACACATGGTAAACCTACTCAGGTCACCAAGCACCCAGACAATTAATTTGCAGTCACACTTTTATACATATCATTCAGTAAAACACTGTTGGAAAAAAACACCACATTACATTAGTTTAGTTTAGTCAGTTCAGTTTATTCATTTAAGTCATTTCTATTTTACAACGAACTATGTTACTTAACCATTATTTTGAACTCTCTCTCCTCTCCTCTGTGGTCTCTGTACTATAATATGGTCTAAATCCTGACTGAAGGGGTTCATAGAGCTCATGTTTGGACATATGATGATGCAACTGCTTTTTCCCGTATTTTACTTAGGAATGGAAGGTTGGATATTGGCCTGTAGTTGTTTGCATCCTCCGTATCTGAACCTGGCTTCTTGAGGATAGGGGTGACTGAGGCAGTTTAAAGTAGTTGACTACTACTACGCCAGATTCCAAGGAGCAGTTGATGACATCCACCATGATGGGACACAGGACAGGCAGACATGCTTTGACCAGGGCTGTAGGCATTGGATCCAGGGAGCTGCAAGCTTCTGGATGTAAACATAGCCGGGTGGGGTGGCTTGGTTTAGTGTCATGTAATCCTCTTGATTTAGCCAGGTTTCAGTTAAGCAGAGAAAGTCTATTTTCTTTTCTGTAAAGATGTCATGCTTTGTTGTTAATGGAGCAGGCATTTTGCAGCATAAATTAAGCAGTATTGTTTGTGGATGCTGAGCACGAGGGGGTGGGAGGAATGACACTGTCAACACAACTCAGGTTACCAGACTGCATGTGTGGTTTGTTGTGATGTTCAGCTCCTACTTGAGGTCCTGGTAGATGATGGAGCCAAGGAAGCAGAAGGACTCCACAGTGTTGACTGTGTTTTTGAGTACCTATTTTACCATTGCAGATACCAACAATGACAACTCAAAAACATTTTAGTCCAGTTTTAGTCAATGAAGTCATTACATTTTAGTTAACCTTGTCATTACTTTTAGTAAAAATGTTTTCTCCCTAAATTTTTTCAGCTATTTTTTAATTTAGTCCTGTGTCAAATATCCTATCAGATTTCTATTTAACATTTCAGTTAATCTAGTCTTGCCAAAATCAATAGTTTTGTCATTTTAGGCAAACTGATTTAACATGAGATTAACATAGATTAACACAAGATTTTATCTGATATATCTCATCATTATCTGATGACAACACAGGTGCCTACAGACACTTCACCTGTACAACTGACTTTAGCAGTTTACATAACAGACATCTACATAGCTGGCCTTCTGTAATTACAGATGTGGGAAATAAGCACAGGCACTTGAGTGTCCTGCTGTTATACAGACGTGAACTGGAAAATGAGCTCTGATTGGCTAAATTACCAACAATCATATATTGCTGTACAATTTTACGCCAAGAATGAGGACAGACACCGAACACAACGTGCTGACATTCACTTGGAAATCATAGGTTTGCCAAAGAAATAAACATTGCAGACTCACTATGTTTTTGCAACCATTTCCCCTGCTGCACACTAGAAACTAATTTTGACTGGGATTGCAACCATTGGAGAAAACATTTTGAGAAAATGGAGGCTTTCAGAGAAGCTTTGAAAATGGAATCCTGTTGCCAGCAGTGAAGGGAATAAGCAATTTGGTAGTTTTTAGTGAAGGCTCTTGTTTTAGTACTGTGTGTACACAGATTGAAAAAATGGAAACTTGTAAAAACTGGAGAGTTTCTCACTGACAAACCTCTAATAAAATGTGGCTGTGGTTTTCTTTTATAGCTATAGACAAAAGTTTGTACTTCTTCTCTTCTTTAAATTCAGGGTTTACAATAACATTTATTTATTGTGCCAATCCTAATTCTATAGATCCTAATTCAAATTTGTCCATGTGTTGCTTGTCGTACACAATCCAACATTTTCCAAAATTTTCTAGACTAAACAACAATAAACATTAATCTATATAAAGAAAAACCTATTCCACTGATTAAACTATGAGAAAAGAATACATTTTCTAAAGAAATTGTACATGTGCGCTGCTGAAATGCACAGTTAAAAAATGAAATGGCAGTTTAAATTGAAGGGCTGGATTAAGTTCAAGTGTCAATTTAAGTGTGGACCGTGAACAAAGTTGAATCATCAGTTTAAATAAGTGCTGAAAGAAGATTAAGTTGAAGCACTTAAAGGATTTGAAATGTCCAGTGCAAGTGATAAATTCATCTGGAAGACTCAGTTGAACATCTAATTTAAATTAGTGTGTTTGTCTTTTGATGAGCTGGAGCGTAAAGCTTGAGAATTAAGTTATATATAATAAAGGGGTGAAAGAGGCGATGTAAAGGTCTTAAGATGGGCAGAATTTTCAAACTTTGAAATACTCTTAAAATGGGCCAAAAAGTTGACATTTAAAAAGTATAAAATACGTCAAAAATCTCAGTAGTCTCAGATGTCCCAAATGACTTGAACATTTTAAAGTTAGAATTATGATAGCCTAAATATCTGCCACAAAAAGAAACTTTCAATCCATAGTGATAACTGGTAACAGTTTTCTTTACCACCCATGTTTACATTGCTTTGCTTCTGAAGTCCTGTGGTCTTGCTGCCAGCCACATTTTGTCATTAAGTCACCATCAGTAAAACTGTGAGTGTGTTCCTGTGTTGCAGCTCCTCCAGGAGGACCTGGAGCTGGAGCAGGTGAGGGTGAACTCTCTCACCCACATGGTGGTAGTGGTGGACGAGACCAGCGGAGACAGCGCCACTGCTGTTTTGGAGAGCAAACTTCAGGTAAGGACACACATTGACACATTGTCACCAACACTAAAATCTGTATTAAAGATGCACACACTTTGCCGATCACACAGAGCGTTGGAAAAATTCCGTAGGAAGACAAATACCTTGTGGGCTAATTTTCATCTCTTTTAAAAAAAAAAAATCTTGATTTCCCTCTCAGTGGACTCAGAATACTCCTGTTGTTGTTTCTCGGGGAAATAGGTTGAATGGGAGATAGTTTTTTCTTTGGTTTTGCGCAGTAATTAGATCTTGCCACCAAGATGTGTTTGTTCTGTATGTGTGTGTTGCAGTTTTCTGCTAATTTTGTTTACTCTATAAGTTATCATCACACAGACTCTAGCGAGGAGCCAGACTTTGCTGCCTGTTTTTACAGCTAATTCTCTTCGCATGTCTTAGTGTCTGATGTGTGGGCCTTAGTTCCCCTTGTTAACTCCCATACACTGCAAACAATGAAGCTGAAATCTATTAAAGCTACAACTGCTGATTTTTCACTGCTTTCTAATACACTAGCCTGAATTGCAGCATGCTGCTCCACGTTGAAGCACCGTCACACTATTACTGTCTTGGTCCAGGATTTAGGTGTTGAAAGGTATCTTACTCTGAAATTGATTGGCCGAGCTGTTGATACAAAAATGTTGGATAAAGAAGAAGAGCAGCTTCTGTACTACTAAATCACTTCCCAACAAGGGAATGCTGACCTCTGACATGCTGTAGTGTAGAAAAGATCCTTTTATGCTCTTGGCTCAATAAATAATTGTTGAATTAAGGGTTTAGCTTTGTGAGTTTAAATTAGAGCTGGTTGTGAACGTTGCAGTAAGGTTTTTCCTTCTTTTAAAAACCTGTACCGCTTTTGACTCCAGTAGAGTTTTTCTTGCTTCCGATATACAAAACTACATTTTCTTCACTTTCCTGGAGCACAAACGGATAGCTGAAAGCAACATCGCGACTGTTGTGTGGAATAAGGTTGGGGAGGAAAAGGTGCTACGTAACACTGGCTTTTCAGTGTCTATTATTTCGCTAAGAGTAAACTCAATAAAAAGTAATTTGCCAACACTAAATAGGCTATCAAACAAAAGATGGACACTAAATTGTATTAAATTGCTGTGAGCTGTAGCCTACATTTACCACTTCTTAACAGAGTCAGAACATAACGTAATCTCTGAGATTATTTCTTCACAGCGCTGTGCAATGCGAGAAAATCTCAGAGCTGAACCGGGCAGACACAGCCATTTCCCTCATACTCACCCTGGGTCGGGTTAATTTAGTCTACTGCTAACTTACAACACCAATAACATTACTGTCGCCAAAATACCCCAAGAATCAAATCCCCTACTTCACCGTTAACCATAAAGCCACTAAACCTGTATGGAAATTAACACATTTGTTAACGATCATACGACACAAGACAACACCGTCTCTCTCTCTCTCTCTCTCTCTCTCTCTCTCTCTCTCTCTCTCTCTCTCTCTGTGCACACACACACACACACACACACACACACACACACACACACACACACACAACAGTCCGGTTATGGTGGTTGATTAACACAGGTAGGTGCTGATTAGCTCTCAAAAATGGGCCAGGTGGGTAGCACACTGCCATGAGTCCATGAGGCTAATGTCTGATTACTCCACAATTTCATTGTGATATTTGTGATTACATTCTGAATCTGCAGCGTTCTCTGTCAGATAAATGAAGTAGCACAATGTTTTCCTCTGATGTAGACGTACAGTAGCCTATACTGTATGTCAGTAGTAGGCTACACAGTGGAGTTGCATATTAACTGGTTTGGGGTACTTCTGTTAAGTAATTTTGGGTTACAATTTGATTTTGAAGAATTCTACAAGCAGCAATACCACAGGCCAAGCAATCGCCTGTTCCAAACAGGCACATTTTCAACACGCACTGTACTGGTACTATCAAAGACACAAGGCTGTTGCGAGTATGTTGTATTCAATGTATTAAGCAATTACAATGCAGAATACACGTTGGTTGTGCTGCATGCAAAGTGTAATTACACAACAACATCAATAACATCATTATAAACCTAATTCAACTTCGTGCTTGACTTTCTGGAGGTTTGCTGGTGTTTTTATCCTGCATTGCAGTTTATTACTAAATACAAGAGAGATAAATAGATGAGAGAGAGCAGTGTGTGTCCGAATGTGCAAATGCAAATAGAAAGTGCCTTCCCTGTTTTTCCCTGCTGTTGAACTGTCACTTGATTAATTACAGGCCATTCATTTTAAAATTAACCTGCTGAGCGTCTCTCTCCTAGTCTGTCTTCAACCGCTTGCTTGTCTTTCACTTTTCTGCATCTCGTTGTCTTTTCATTTCCTCTCTTCCCTCACTGCCCTCTCTTCTCTCTGTCACTCTGATGACTCTGTTCTGTGGACACACAGTGGGTTTTGTCTATGCCAGTTAAATGGAACAGAAAAGCGTCTCTCCCATTTTACTCAGCTAACAGCCAGCTGCCAATACAATGGAGTCCGGAAAACAAACTTTTACAGCTGACAGCCTCTGTGTCTGTTTGTGTGTGTGTGTGTGTGTGTGTGTGTGTGTGTGTGTGTGTGTAACATGCTTTAATACATTGACTGTCTTCAGAGCTGTAGGCTGGAACAAGTAAAATAACTATGACATACCAAATAAGGCCAAAAGACAGGAAAGAGCAAATTGAATATTTAGTGTTGAAATTAAGATTCCACAGAATTTATAGCAGCTTCTCTCCCATTGTGTTTAAATGGGTGAATGAGAGACATTTCTCATTTAAAAAAAAAGTGTCGAAAAAGACGACCAAAACGTTGGAATTTATTTTACATTTTGACCCAGAAAAACAAAAAGTTGCAGGTTGATGGGGAAGACAACACAATGGTTAAGAAATGGTGTCTATTATACAGATGGAAAGACTGCGCCTGCTCTCCTTGCATGACCACACACTCACTGACATCACTCACTCAACGCACCTGCCGTTCTCGCTCTAACCTACGCTACTCTCTTCTTCTTCTTCTTCTTCTTTATGGTGTGCAGGTCGGCCTTATGAAGTGTTAAGACCTGTATGACCAATTCAATTCTGAGACGAGTAATGATATTTTCTTCTCTACGTTTAAAGCCAACCTTCCTCCCATCGCCAACATGTTTTTGTATATTGTAAAGATGCCTGCCTGTTTCACTAATGTCCCAATACTCTACATACATATGTAATCTTAAGTGTTTGTTTTGCAAGAATATCCACCTTCTCGCTTCCATCCACACCAACATATATGTTCTTAATTTGCATTCTGTACAATATAAGAAATATTTCATTGATAATATCTGTTTTAAATGATGATATACCTAATCTAACACTATATAGTGCTGAAAAACAGATGCAATAACAGTATTAGGTATTTCCTTCTCCTCTATCCACTGTAATGCCAGTAACACTGCCATCAACTCTGTAGTGTGTACTGATAAATGGTCTGATAACCTTTTCTTTGTTGATGTATCACTCACTGGGATATACACTGCTGTACCTGCACACTCTTTGTCTGTCCATCCAAAACTCATGAAATGTGACTCATTGTGTTCCCAGCATTCTATTAAAATGCTCTTTGCAGGCTGTGAATCACAATGCCCCTGGAGATTAACCCAGTATGCCAGCATTCACTTGACCTGTCTTATTGTCAAAGGCATCTCTCCCATTTCCACCTGCATTGCTGAAACTAGAGATGTTTGTTTTGTGGCACCACATCACTCCAGTCCTAAAACAACTCCACTGGCTTCCCATCTCCCACCGGATCACCTACAAATCAGATCCACCTCAACCGGTCTCCCCTCCATCCACAATTCCAAACTCCGCAGTTTTGGGGGCAGGGCAGCTCCCAGGCTCTGGACCTCCTTCCCCCAAGAGATCCACACCTCTGAGTCTCTCACCATCTTCCAGTCCCGCCTCAAGTCCCATCTCATCAGCTCTGCCTATACGTAGCCCCACACCCCGCTCCCATTTCATCTGTGCCTGAATCTTGTTTTGTTTTGCTTTGCTTTGCTTTGCTTTGTCTTTGTTTTCTACCTTGCCCTGTAAAGCAACTTTGAGTCCTTGAAAAGCGCTATACAAATTCAATTTATTATTATTATTAAATTAAAAGACCCACTACGTATCCTGAGCTTGTAAGACATCCAGCTTCTTGAGATGTGATTCTGCTGCTGACATAAAAGCTAGACAACCATAATCTAAGACAGGTCTCATGAGTGCCCAATATATGTTTTGTAGAGATGATCTACTTGCTCCCCACTCCTTTCATACCAAAAAACGTTAGTACTAATAACCTTTTTATATTTATTCTGAATCTTTCCTATGTGTTCTCCATGTGAGCTTTTCATCAAACCATACACCAAGGAATGTAATTGCTTTTACTTGTTCAAGAGGTTGCTCATCCAGTTTTAACGTTATGGGTGCAATTTTAAGCCATCGTGTAAAACAGACAACCTTTCACAACAGACAGTTTGAATCCCCATCTTCTTGTCCATCCCTGCACTGCAGCTTCGACTTTTCTATTCACAAATGCTACAGTGTGGCCTCTTATCCACAAAGCTCCGTCATCTGCATACAAAGTCATCATGATCAACCAGAGAGAATATGTCATTTATCATAATGTTGAAAAGCAATGGACTACAAACGCTTCCTTGTGGGGTACCATTCTCCACGACATAAACACTGTAGTATTCTGCACCTATTCTCATTTGTATGTTCCTCTGAAGTAAAATATCCAAAACCCAATTATATGCTCTACCACCAATTCCCAAAGATTTTTAACTTAATTAGCAGTCCTTCTTTCCAGAACATATCTTATGCCTTTTCCACATCAAAGAATACAGCCATCACTACTTCCTTGTTGGTCTGTGCTTTCCTGATTTCTGATTATAAGCACAACATTGAATCCATTGTATTCCGACCTTTACGGAACCGGCTTTGATATGGAGAAAAAAGTGCTTTACTTTCTAGAAAATATGTTATATGGTTTTAGAACAGGCACAATTATTTCTTGTTTCCACACTGAAGTTGACCAGTTTTCCAAACCCTGTTAAAAAGTTTTAACACTATGGTTAGTGAGTTCTCAGTTATATGTTCCAACAATTTATAAAATACACCATCTTTCCAAGGAGTGGTTTGATGGGCACCAAACATTGCTCTTCTCAGCTCAAACATAGTCTAATGAATCTCCTGATACTTCTGCTTTCTCCACTATTCTGCAGTTCTTCATTAGGGTTCGGTTTCTACGCTGCCTGGCCTCCTCTGAAATATTATCTGAACTATGGACTTTCCTGAATGTTTGAGCTAGAAGCTCAGCCTTCTCTAAATTGTTGACAGCCATTTTGTCCCCTCTGTTCAACACTGGAATGTCATAATTCCCTCGGATCCCCCCCATTCTTCTAATCATTCCCCAGACATGTGACAACTGTACTTCTCTTCCAATACTATTTCAATAGTGCCTCCAAATGCATGTTTTTGAGTTCTGATTGTTCTCCTTACTATAGCCAGGGCCCTTTTATATTGAATCAAAGCTTTCAAAGAATGAAGTTTTTTGAGTTGCCTAAATGCTTTATTTCTGCTTTTTATGGCTTTACTACATTCACTATTCCACCAGGGTACATTCTTGGTACGTCTACCTCCTGCACTTTCTGGAATATTTCCTTTAGCTAATTACCTACTTACTATTACTATATCATCATTAAATTTGTTTACATCCACCTGATTCTCCTCTCAAAGTGTTTTAAAACGGTTTGCACTTACGTCTTGGAAAGCTTCCCAATTAGCATTTCCTAATTTCCATCTAGGAATTTTCTTTCCCTCTTCAAAATGAATCTTGGTACCTTACAGCATAATGCTGCTAAGTATGTCTTAACAGAATTCCATATACATATACCTGCTATTGCACTGGATACAAAAGTTAGCTCAAGTGCTGTTTCTGTATTTTGCGTGTTATTATAGTGTGTGCCTTCCCCAGTATTAACACAGACTAAATTGTGATCATCTATAAATTCTTCAATAACTGTACCAATTGCATCCATGCTATTACTTACCCATAGTGAGTTATGCGAATCAAAGTCCACACACCATATTAACTTAACTCATTCCAATCTCTATGATCTCTATGAATGTTGCAACTCCTCCGCCTCTACCAGTTTCCCTATTTTTCCTTACTGCAGTATATCCCTTTATAATAAAATCCAACTTTGGTTTAAGCCATGTTTCTTGTACACAAAGTACATTTTCTCTTCCAAATTATCAATATACATTTTGAACTCTTGACCATTCGCTATTAATCATCTTGCATTCCACTGAAGTACAATTAACACCATCAAGAAGATCCAGCCCAGGCCTGAGACACTTGGATATCATCATTAAGAATATTTTAAACAGTTTCCTAGTGCAACCCTGTCACATCAAGGTACATAACAGCTGATTTGACAGTGATTTTGTTTAATTCATTTCAGCTATTTGTCTGTGCTGAGCAGTTGATTATCTCTGCTATAAACAGAATAAAATCATTTTTTTACTCACAATCAGAGTTTCCTCTATTACACTTTCCTGCATCTTTGTTCTTATTTTCGATTTGCCTTACCAGGGAGGGTAACCCTTACCTGCTGCACCTCTTTTGCTTTCTTGCTAACCTCGCATCCACAGTACACTGAACTATGTTCCCCTCCACATTTGCATCACTTCAGCCTTGCCCCCTCTTCACATTTGCCGTGTTCATGTTCTCCACCACATCTACCACATATCTGCTTTCCCTTGCACACCGCTGCAACATGTCCAAATCTCTGACACTTAAAGCATCTTAGGGATGGGGGGACATACGGCCTCATTATGGCACATATATCCAATGAAGTTATCCAGGAGCCTTTCTTCATCAAAGATGATCAGAACCGAGAGACTATCTGTTTTAATCCCATTCCGGTTTGCTTACAGACGTTTGACCTCACTTATTTTTGCATTTATTACATTTCCTTTGACATCATCACCTGATAATCTTACCGGAATCCCTGTCACAACTCCCCGGACCAACTTTCTGCTTTTAATTATAGAACACTGCACTCTCTTATAATCTACTTTATTCATCCGGATTGCTTTCCCTTGTTGTTCTCCATCCATACATATAATTAATATTGATCCATTTCTCAATATCTTAGCACTCCTTACCTCCCTGATTTCCTTACCAATGGCTTTAGTTAACCTTATCGGATTCCGTGAGCCAAACAAATCTTCTTCTTGCACGTGTTTGACAATCACCTTAAGCTCATCTCTACTTCTTTCTACTACATCTGTTCTCCTCACGCAATCATTATCACTATCATCCGATGTAGCATTTCTGCTCTTTTTGCATTGATTTCTTCTTATTATATCCCATTCTCCAGTTTCATAACTTCGTCCATCTCTAACCCGCTTCCTACTGTGTCACTTTTCTCTGCCATCTCTCGTCCAGTCACAGTCCAGTGTTGCCAACTGCCGTTCCGCAAGTTCAATGCCGTTGGTCACTCTCCTCCTATGCTACTCTCGTAACGTGCAACCGACTTTCATGTGAGAAAGCAGAGAAGCTACTTTTTTATAAAGAAGAACCTGCCACTTTTCCTGAAGACATAGGCTAAGGAGGCTTAATCCTTTTAATGTGCTTTACTGTAACATTACATTCTTTCAGCAGTTAGTTATAATTCTAATATAGACTATTTAAGAAGGGGGGCTCAAAGATGACCACATAATGATTGCCAAAGTTCTCACCACATGTTATGTCTTTTTTTTTCAGCTGAAATCAGCTGTTTGGAATTATAACTTTATTTTATTGATCAAGATTTTCTATATATTTCAATATTGTTGCTGGAGAAATGCATCAAATTTGCCATCATTCTGCTTTGAATGTGTTTTTTTTAGGTTTGTTACCATTTGAACAATGTGCTGCAGCAATGAGTATCAGAAAAGCGTTCATGGATTTTGGAAAATTTAGACATTGAATGCATTTGGTGTGAAAGCAATGAAAAATAATTGACAATTTACTCCTACTGTGTGTGTGTGTGTGTGTGTGTGTGTGTGTGTGTGTGTGTGTGTGTGTGTGTGTGTGTGTGTGTGCGCAGGTGCTAGGTGACCGCTGGGCTGCCATTTGTAGATGGACAGAAGAACGCTGGATTCTACTTCAGGAGATTTTACTGAAATGGCAGCACTTCACTAATGAACAGGTATGACCGTTAGAGTGTGTGTGTGTGTGTGTGTGTGTGTGTGTGTGTGTGTGTGTGTGTGTGTGTGTGTGTGTGTGTGTGTGTGTGTTTGACGAACTGAGGCAGTATTACAGCCGTATTTCCTGCATGTATAATGAGATTAGATCATCCAGATTGTGTCTGTTCCTCCATTCGGCAAGCTTTAAGAAAAATGTAAAGCTGAAACATACTTCATATTCATGAAAGGATAATAACAAAAAGAGGGAATTATGTTCTAAGATATCTAACTTTGGAAGACACCACTTGATTTGTCTAAGTCAGACTATTACCTTCCAAAAACAAATGTAATACATTTTTACATACAAGTGTAAGAAATATAGTTTATATTCCACATTCGATTGACATTTTATTTAACATTCCTATCAGCCTCAGCTTTACTTTTATGTTTAGTGCTAATCAGCAAATGTTAGTTGCTAACATGCTAAACTAAGATGGCAAACAGAGGAAATGGTCAGCATTTATACAGCGCTTTTCGACCTCGCCAGACAATGCACTTTACAATTGGCCTCTCATTCACCCATTCACATACATTAATACACTGAATAGGCTTATAAAGTAATCATTACTTTATTAGCCTAATTGGGTGGGGAGAAAGCTATGCCTATCCAGCTTCTCCCGTAGCTCTGGGTATATGTCCTGCACTGACTTGAGTGTTAGGTAAACTGTGCTAAATCGTGTCTCCGCCATCTGTCTTCGATAATTGCGCAACCAGTTTTTGTCAGGGCGGGCCGGGCTCGGACACGATGTGCCGGGGCTCGGGTAGGGTCGGGCTTGATATTTTTGGGCCCGATCTAAGCTTTAGCTGGCATGCAAGGGGTTGGCCTGCCATCTGGAGCAACTTGGGCTTCAGTGTCTTGCTCAAGGACACCTCGACAGGAGAAGCTGGGGATTGAACCGTCAACCTTGTGGTTAAAGGACTCTACTTCCTGAGCCACACCCACCCACTGTAACCACTATACCTGCTAAACACCAACAGCATGTTAGTATGCTGATCTTTAACTTCATTTACTACTGTCACCTACTGTCAACAAGAGTTTACGTTATCTGGAATTTGTATAAATTGAGAAGATCTTAATATGCAAATTAGTTAGGCGGGGCTGGCAGATTTGTCAACAAACATGGCGTGTCAAGCAATTCCATGGACGGGCATCATTCATTTTTTTTTCATTCAGGGCAGACTTATAGCTACTGCTTCTACTTGAAGCTTTTGCCGGACTTGCTTAAACTAGCGGGAATAGGCAGAGTTAGTTGTACGTTTCAACCTGCCGGATGGATTGTTTTCTCAAGAATGTTGTCATGCTGCATGGATTGCATTTACACCTGCTTGGATGTGCCAAGATGTATGGTGTGGCTGACCCAGTCACATAGCGATCACAATACATGCATTTTTTCTCATCCAGATAAGATATCCAGATATAATGCATGTCAATGCCAGGTGAAAATGGAATGACAGACAAGGCATTAAGTATTGATAATGTGGTACCCGTTGGCATTAAACACATAAGCTGAGGCTCATTGGCATGTCATTATATTTGCAAGTATTTGGTCATGAACCAACGTATTGGACAAATTAAAATATGACCTGATGATGGCACTGGAGGAAGAGTCAGGTGAGAGTTCACAAAGAACACTGTGACTGTTTAACGTAATCAGAGTTTCTCTTTCCTTTATTGGTGTCTTTGCAGTTTATATTTTTAGCCACAGCCGACTTTGTAAAGGAAATTAAATGTTCTGTTATTAATTGAGGAAGCTAAAATCACAACATCGGATTATACACGATTAACTGATCAGGCCTAATTAAAAGCCCAAAACTGGATTTGCTTTGCCGCCCTTCGGGTCATAGTCACCCTTAATTTACTGTTTTATTTATAAAAAATAAAAAAAGACTATTTAATGCTCTAACATTGGTGCCACTTGAAGAGAAATCGATTCAAATATTTTTTTATAATACAGTATATCTTTATTACAACAAAGCAAGAAATTGTATTCCTGATATTTTTGTTCAATAAAATGTAGATAATTCAGTTTTTTTTGCTGGGCTCGTTGTTTTAAAGTTTCTGTGCATACTGTATAATTTTACATTACAAATGTGTGACTAGGGGCCACAGCGGCCCATTTGATGAAGTGTGATTACTTAGTTACACAGATAAGTACGTATTCATCATTAAATGACCTCTCCACTGTGTTTTATAATGAGGTAACATTGGCTGCAATGGCGTCCATAAGAACCACATTTAATTTGATTAATTATTCAAAACATCAGGAAATACATTGAATTCAATTTCCCCCCGATCTCTGGCTAAAAACTTGTTCAACTAGCACCCCAGGCTCTGGTTGCAAATGAGCTGTCCGTGCACTGATAAAAGAAATATCACCTTGTGATTCTGGGCAGAGTGAGAGATGCTTTCAAAGAAAATAGGCCTGAGGAGGATGCTGCAGTCAAGAGCTGTTTGTACCCACAGGAGGCAATGGCCTCAAGTGCACCACCTCCCACATGATAACATGTCTTTCTCCTCCTGCTCCCTCTCTTCCTGTCTCCTTCCCCTTCTCTTCCCTTCTGCCTTTAATCCATTCATCTTTCCTTCTTGTTTCTGCATTCTACCAATCTTTTCTCTTTGGATTTCTCTCCTCTGCTTCTTTTCTCTTATTTCCTCTTGTTTCACTCCCTTTTCTTTTCTTTTATGTTCCTCTCCTATTATTCCTCATTACCTCTCCTCTCCTTTATCCTTCTCTTCTTTTTTCCTCTTTCCCCCTCATCTTTTCTTTCTTCTCCTTTCCAATCAACTACTCTATTCCTCTCCTCACTTCTTCTCCTTCTTCTTGTTTCCTCTCCTCGTAAATTCTCATCTATCCTCTCTCCTCCTCTTTCCTCTCCTCTTTCCTTCCTCTGTGCTTCTTTATCCTCCTCTCCTCACAGTGTTTATTTGACTCTTGGCTGACTCAGAAGGAGGAGCTGGTTCGTTCCATCAAGACCTCCAACCTGAAGGACCAGCCAGAGATGGTGGCCTGCCTCCGCCGTCTTACTGTGAGTCTCCCTGTAACAAGGAGGAGGAATATACGTGAAGTAGTTTTCATCCAAGTCCTGTAAAGAAAAACAGGAACGCCTAAATCCCCATCCTATCTTGCTTGTGTGTATGTATGTATGTTCCACCAGACGGTGAAGGCAGACCTGGAGGTGAAGCGTCCCACCATGGACAAGTTATGCTCCATGAGTCAGGACCTGCTGTCCAGCGTCAAGAACAAAGAGGTGGCCAGCAAACTGGAGGCTAGACTGGACAGCTTCGCCCAGCGCTGGGACCGACTGGTCCAGAGTCTGGAGATGAGCAGCTCCCTGGTACACAACACATACTCAGTTGGGTTTTACAGCCTTTATATACCAAGTTGCTCAGGATTTGCTTTGGTAGATTTACATTATTGTATGCACTTGGACAGACTGGTTGGGATATGCTAAGTTGGTGGAGATGGTTAGCCTCTACCACATGCGGAGCAATGCAACTCCCAGCAACTCCTACATAGTTGTATTTTGTGTCTTCCTTGCTGGCTTGCTAACTGTTGTGAAACAATCAGATCAGGATAGTTTTGTGGTTTGAATACTATCATCTACTGGCTTGACCCCTGCGAGTAGATTCTGAAAGCAGTGGCGAGCTCGGAGAAAAAAGCAACACGAAGCATGGTTAAGTTCACGATATTCGGAAGGTTTAATGAGACACACAAGGATATACATTCTCTAACAATCGCTCCCTTCATTTAGTTGAGGTGTAGTTAGATAAGAGAGTCAGGATGGGAGGAAGGATTGTCCTAAGGTCTCTTCACACAGATAGGAAAACAGTGTTTCACTCTAGGATACAAATACAGAATGGAATGTAACATTATTAACAACACTAACATTTAAAATAGAAAGCCTACATGTTGATTAAATAAGGACTATGTTATAAGTAATTTCATTTTTTAATTAACTTGCCCAACACTGGCCGTCAACATGAGGTTGCCAGGGAACCAGAGGACATTGTGTCCAGCCAAGAAAGAGTTCCAGCAAAGTTCCCATAAAACAGCAGCTTGTCGTTTTTGTACAGATTAAACACATGCGATATACATGTTTAATAGTGAACTTTAGAGGTGCTGGTAAGCAGATTTTTAAACTTAATAAACAGAATAGCTGATTCCCTCTACTTTCAGTCTTTATGCTAAACTAATCTGATAGACCCCCGGCTCAATATCTATAGATCTCATCAAACTCTTGACAAAAAAGTGTATATTCCCCAAAATGTTAAACTATTCCTTTAAAATAAGCAAATGTCTTTAAATGAGCATAAACCTTCCATTGCCACAAATGGTATTCCCCCGTAAGAAAAGGATTAGCCTAGGTTACAAAAGTGTGAATTGGACATGTAAGTTAACTTCATGGGTAAAGGTAAAGTTTAGCCATAACAACTTTGCTTTAGCCTTTAGCCTATGGTCTGGTTAGGTCAGTCTGGCAGCTTTGGTCCTGAGGGCTGAGAGTCTGGTCTACCACCTGGCTGATTGCACTTTATTTCATTCACTCAGTGTCCCAAGACTTAATCAGTTTGTGATTAGGTAGTAGAATGAAAACCAGCAGGAAGTTGAACTTAAACCAAGATTTAAAAAAGAAAAGGCTGATTAAAGAATAGCAGCTTGAACAAAAGAAGACAGTTAGGATTAAAGGCAGTGTTAAAGTGTTACCAACGTAGACAAAGGCTATCAAAAACTGAACCACATGCCTTCTTTCTGTCCCCGTTTCCATCTGGTAGTAAAATTCAATCTAAGTGAGCCGATCACAAGTGGACAACTCTAAGTACAGGTGAATTTTTTGTTTCATAAAATGCCCCTGAATTCACCAATATGTAGGATATTACATTCCTGCTGTTATGTTGTCTCCTTTTGTTATTTATTAGTCTCCACAGAGCCGCGTAAGCCGGCAAACTAAAAGCAGTGGCTGTGAAACAGTTTAATTTTTTATAAATTCTTCACAATAAAAGCCCCCCATTATTGTGTTTTATCAGCAGTTATGTAACAGGATTCCTATAAGCGAACATAAAAGTAAAATAAAGCAGATACAATATATAAACTAAAAAAACCACAGAGATTCAGTTAGAAGCTACAAACGTGCTAAGAGCTGACCACACTGAGACTTTTAATGAGACTTTTTTTACTGTGGGCAGTGCTTTTTCAAGTCATCGCGTTTTTTATGTGATAGTTACATCTCACATTTATAAACACACACACTCCAGCCTGTATGCACATGCATCTGAACAGGGCCTATAAGACAAGTTGTAGCTTGTCTTCTTCTATTCTTAAAGAGTCAGTGTGCTCTGTTCTAATTTACCAAACTGGTCTGTTTTGGTTTATAGCCTACAGATGACATTAGGTTACAATTGTCCAGCTAGAAGAACACTGCTGTGAGAGTCCTGGTAGCTGCAAGTGTTTGGCCTGAGGGACGGAGAGAAATAAATGTACTGGCTTGGTGAGAGAGGTCCTTGAACACCTAGAGATGTTTATGTTACACGCCACAATACTGACAATTATGTGTGCAATCCTTTCGTGATTGCACTACCCTAAGCAAACACACAGTGATGGCGGAGGTGCTTTCAATCAGCAACACTGGCATACAATTATCGTTCTTCATCACTTTGTTTGATTGCTCAATTTTCACTTCTCCTTGTTGTTCTCCTTCTGCAACTAAACAAACTCCTCTTAGTTTTTATCATTGTTGTTACATCTGTGTTTATAGCTAATAAAGACACTGCACTGTAATGTTACTTTTAGTCTTGAAGCTCTTTGGAGAGCGTCACACTGAGAATTGAGTAAATGCTTGGAATTATTTATATTAATAGGTTTGCAAAGGAACCAATATGCCCTCAAGTGCTCCTTCTCAGGCAGCCCTTTCTGTACTAAAAATTTCAAAAGCTGGGACTTAAAGGAATAGCGAGATATTTGTAGTATCCTTTCTTAAATAATGAGCATATTTCTAAAACTGTCAAACCTTTTCCTTTCACACTGCAAGAGAGGCTCATTTCAGGTTGAGAAACATTACTTTTGATTTTTAAACTTGATATCCATTTAGACATAAGCTATTCTTATGTGGTACCCCCTTGAGAAAGCACAGCAGTGGATAATCAAATGTGGAGTAAGCCACAGCTGTAAATAGTCCCCTGAAAAAAATGTCCTCCTGTTTGAGTCACTAAAAACTACAGTGAACAGTTTTAGGAAATGACTGAACCTTTGTTTTAATTAAACTAAACTAAACTACATATTTCTATTGATAATACACTATTCAAAATATATGTAAACTCATGTATGAACTGAAACATTAGAACACTGATAACATCTGATAACAACATAAACAATTCACCAAAGTTGCTACACCATCCGTCTTTCACTCCCTCTCTCAATCTCTTTGTCTCTCCCTCTTTCTCAATTACATGTCCATTATAATCAGTTAGATAAGTAGCAGAATGACCTCTGCAGGCACACACACTTCTGCTGCGAACACACACACACCTTCCCTTGGAAGCAAGGCTATCGCATCTTGTACTCGCTACTTAACTGTCATTAGGCTCTTCTTTGCTGAAACAAACCTACACACACACACACACACACACACTTTTCTCTCTAATTTCTCTCGCTCACTTATCCTTTTGTGCAGTTACACAGAAATCCCAAGTCGCTACTTAACCATTTCATAGTTGTCTGAGTACACACTCACAGACACACACACACTCATATTCACATATGTAGCTCAATGACACTGTTGCACTCTGTGTGTGTGTGTGTGTGTGTGTGTGTGTGTGTGTGTGTGTGTGTGTAGGACTGAGAGTGCGTCAAGTGGGGATTTGGGATCTGTACGACTTTGACAGATCCTTGTAAACTGACCAAGCGCCTGCTGTTACTTACAGTTTGTCTAAATGTATTGTTTGGTGTGTGCGCACATTTAGCTCTCATCGGCTGTCAGCGTGGCCCAGCAGTCTGAGCTGACCCACTCTGTCACAGCGACCGTTACCAAGGTGACAACAAGGGAGAAGGTGTCAGCTGTGCGCCAGACCCGGGAGTCACCGCCACCACAGAAGAAGAGACAAGTTGTGGTGGATTCTGAACTCAGAAAAAGGTAGGTGTGTGTTTTCTCACTCACTAGCTACGTTTCCATCCACTTGTCAATCGAATTATCTAAAGTTCGGTAAAAAAAACTCATGCGAATAAAGCTGGTGAAAGTGTGTTTCCATCCAACAGCTTTAAAGCGAATAAAAACCTGTGTGTAATGACGTCACATGCTGTTTTGCGATTAAATTGGTATATCGAATTGATTTGAGACATTTTAAGGTGTTTCCATTCATTTTCGCACTGAATCGGACAACATTCAAGCAAACATTTGCGAACAAAGTTTTGCTAGACAAAAGTAGTTGTTGTTAATATTAGAAGCCAAAGGAAGCTAAGATGGGCCTTTGGCTGAGGATCTGATCCAGCTCATCAAAAAGGTGGAACTTGCCTTTAATTTTCACTCCGGCACCGCTGCGAGACAACTGTCTTTTTTGAGACGTGTATTGCTGTTTGAGCGCCTTCCATTTACTCCGGAGGACGTCCCGCGGCTTGTCGTAACCTTTGTTGGTCTTTTCCTTCGCGAGTTCCTGATAAATTATGGCATTTCTTAGATTTTTGCTATCTAAAATAGCCGTTATATTTTGCTCGGAAATTAAATTCAAAAAGTCTCTTGTCTCCTTGTTCGTCCACTTACATCTGTCTTTGTTGACACCTGTCATGTGTGCAAACAGAGCGGAAATACTGGGCGGAAATGAACTAAAACTTATTTTTCTTCGTTTTGTGGCGGGTTGCAACCATAAAATGACCTAAAACTTAATTGCAATTCATTAATGTATTCAGCAAATAACGTTTCCATCCGTGTTTATCGCATAAGCCGTATATCGATCAGGATAAAATCCGATGAGACCAAACGTATTTCCTTTGAGTCGATATTCATGAAATTCAATCGAATTTTACTGTTTCCATAAGGCATTTTTCATTCGATATCACTTAATTTGGATAAAAACTTGTGGATGGAAACATAGCTACTGAGGAATTCTAGTTTGAATAATTCTTAGTATTATAACTTCCAAAATTTCTTTTCTAACTTATGTGAAATGTTCAGTTACATGCACCCCTTTCTACTGTCTTATCTCAGCAGGTAGGTGATACAAATTAGGCTACTGCAGATAGTGATAATAAGTATTTGTGACGGTTATAATAGAGAATAGGTATTAAAGCAAGTGACCTTAGAGGAGGATCTGTTATGCAGTGGTGGAAAGTCAGTACAGTACTTTTTTACAGCTTCAAGGAACTGTATTGCGTATTTCAATTTTACTTTAATCCTTTGACCACACTAAATTTATAACCCTGATGATGTCATAGTGATGTCATCAGGGTTGTCTCAACTTCTGCTTGAATACTACAAATGTATAACAGAAATCCAAATTCGGGGAATGTTTGAAAGAGAGGAAGTTTGAAAGCTGTAGGTGTTTATTAGGCAGGGACTTTCAAACAAAAACAATATATTGAGTTGGGTAATGGGAAATGTAGGATCCAGTGTTTGGGGGCTTGAGTCTTAGGGACTAAGGCTGCTTTCACGCTGACTATACGTAAGACTGACTCAAGCAAAAAACTGCATTTTTAAATCTGTCGCTTGGAAATCCGCAACTTTATAGATGTGTAATATGGATCTGGAGTACTCTTTTAAGAAAAGGATATGAATGCTTTTTCCACCACTGCTGTTATGTTAGTTTTTAGTGATTACATAGATGACTTAAAAGCTTGTACTTTTAGGCTACATTAAAGTTCCCATTGATTAATATTTTCTTGGCCATTATATGTAGGCTGTTCATTATTACATGAGGTCAATTTATTGTGTACGATGGTTAAGATATTTGTTTTGTTGTTTATTGATGTGTCGGTAATGTAACTGTCCAGACACAAAAATAAAACTATTCATTGATTGATTCATTCAATAATGTTTTCATCATGTCAGTAAGTGTTAAAGAAATATTTACTAAATGAACAAACTTCTCACAGTTCTAGACCTTGATTGGCTGACAACCTGTCTCTAACTGAATGAGGTAATGAGGTGACTCTCCACGTCTGCCTGATTGAATGGAGTTGAATATAATGTATTATTTAATGAGGAGAGCCAATCAAATCAAAAAGTTTTGATGTGATGACTAAAATGAGTCATAGACTTCGTTTTTGACAGCATCTAAACATAATAACTTTAAATGTATTTAATTACATTTTTAGTTCTACTTTTAGGGTACTATGTAGAGATTCAAGTTCAAATTCAAATGTTAAATCTGACTTTTAATGTTATCAGCTGCAGTGAAGTACTAAGCAATCTGCAAATTAAATCATTTAGAGTTAACAGGAACAATTAAGGATGCAATCTTGAAAATGTAGTTTTTATATCTTTTGTACTCAACAATTTAAGCAAAGCAAGTAATTTTGCCAAATGCATGTTTGTGCTTGTGTCATCAGGTTTGACGTGGACTTCACAGAGGTCCACAGCTACATGACCCGGGGCGAGGCCATCCTACAGAGCCCCGAGTTCTCTGTGTCACGCAAGGACGGCAGCATTCAGGAGCTGCATGACAAAGTCCAGGTAAAAGCACTGTATGTGTGTCATGCCCAGTAGACCTGTGATGCTGAAATAACAAGGTTCCATCACACAGGTGGGTAAGAAATATTCAGCAGACACAGAGCAACATGAACTATTTGGAGTTGTGTTTGTGTCCAGGTGAAGAATGTATGTCCAATATTCACTCTATTTTTTAGTTTTGGTCTGTACCAACTCAAATATCCGTCTCTTTAGCTGCTAAATGCTGTGTTCTCTAGGTAGTTTCTAACTTTGTTTGCTATTTGGTGAAGCATTGCCAACAAATTTAAAAGGAAAGTAGATATATATATATATATATATATATATATATATATATATATATATATATATATTCACCACAATTAAAAATAATAATTATAATATTATACTTTTCAGCGCTTACATAGACGTTCATTATGTTGTCTCACTTAATATTACCTAATCCAATATAAAAACAAGCAATGCACAATGTCTGAATAAAATGCTATTCTTTTTGAATTCAACAAAAAAATGTTGTTAAGGCTGTTGTGGCTCTTTCTGACAGAACCTGTCATTATGCTCATGCTTAGCTGTCATGGCAAAGAGAAAGTTGTTCTTTTCTAAAGAACTGCAATGATAATTCTTTGTTTATGCCGTCCATGGTGTTAAAATGTGCGCTCTCTAGAAATGCTAAGCACTGAAATAATTGTCCCCCATCCTACGCATATGGTGCATGCATTAACACATACTTCGATGGAGAAAATCCAGACACTGTAATAAATTCAGTCTTGTAAACTCTGTATTTTGAAAAAAAGAACTTAATTTGATTAAAAATAAAATTTCACATTACACATAGTAATTCAACCCATTGTTCATATAAAAATACTGGTCTGAGCCTCTTTAAATTAATCAAATTAAGCATATATATATATATATGATATTTTGTAAGTATTGAGAGCCAAAGCTTAACATTAAATTCAAACACTCTACTAACTCATTTACCATATTGTGTTTTCTAAAGTGCTTGTTCTTGACTCAAAACTTGCTTGAACTTGAAATTAGAGGCAATAAAATCTTTATATACATTCACAAAAAAATCCCTGAATAGATAAAGCTTAGAAATGGCTCACATAGCGCTGATGCAGGGTTTGTTAATGATAAACAATTAAAGCTGTAGATTAGGCACAACAAAAACTGTCATGACTGTTAGTCCACATTTGTAAATGTGCTGACAAATCATGAATAATAAATTGGTTTAACACTCCACAATCCACTGCAATCCCCATAAACAATGTATGGAGCTTTTAAGCACTGTTTGTGAACAACATATAAGATATAAAACGTAACTACTGGCATTACAAATATAATGCATGCAATTGGATAATAGATGCAGGCAGATTCTTCAAAATGTCCTCTGATCTTGGTTGCCTCTACATACTGTATAAATCGTTTAAACATACAGTAGTAAAAATATTTAATTTATAAACTGTAATGTATACACCAACATAGTATATACAAGGGAGCAATGCTCAACTACACAAGATTTCCAGATAAACAGTAAATGGCATAACGTGTATAGTGACTTGAAGAACCAGCACTTTAGAGTGGTTCTCAACCTGCCAATGGGGGGTATTAAGAAAAAAAATAAACACGATTTAAAGGAACAGGTCACAAAGGGAAATAAGCTTTTTTATTTTCTTGCAGACAGACGAAATTTTATTTTAGCTTTTTCCTGAAATTAAACACTTCCTCCACAATTTTTACATTAAGTCTTGCTGGCTTCCTTTTACTTGTTGAAAAAAAATGCTGAACTGTTCCTTGTGACATAGTATAAACCATTTCCTGCTGAAATGTTACACTTTCAAGAATTTGGCTTTGAAATGATCAATGACCTATCTGTTCTCCTCAAAACCTTCTGTTGTTTACCCAAAAAATGACCAGTCATGCTGAGGTTGTCGCAGAAGAATACTGTCGGCGGTTTATGAAAGCTACAGGAGTTCTTATTCCTTGGAAGTAATCGCCTGTTGAATTGGACATTGATCTTTCTTTGTAATTAATAATAATTCTCCTGCTATCTGCCTATCGTTCCTTTTATTTTGCTGCCTCTTCTTGTTGGTTTCTTGTCCTTTAATTTCCTATCTCCTACTCTGCCCCATCACTCTCTCTCCCTACCTCTCTTTCTCTTTGCCAAAGGTGATAGAACGAGAGCGGCCGGAGAAATACCGAAAGCTCCAGGAAGCAACACGCACAGCGCAGACCCTGGTCGAGCAGGGTAACGTGCACTCTCACACTTACACACACTCATTCACATGCATACACACACACGCACGCACACACCCTGTCTGTCCCCATGGCAACGTCTCCACCTGTCCCACCCTCTCCCCTTGTCTCCATAGAAACACTGATAGAGAGAGGAACAGACAGAAAGAGAGAGATGTTTCTTCTTGTTCGTCCTCTCCTCTGTCCTTGTGCAATTGTTGAGGCTTCTGAAACCAGAGAAACACTCAATTTATACTTTTCACTTTTACTGCTCTAACCACTATCCAGACAGAACATGCCAGAACATTACTCAACTTAATTGTGTGTGTGTGTGTTTGTGTGTGTGTGTGCATGTGTGTGTGTGTGTGTGCGTGTGCATGTGTGGTAGAGATTTTATTTATCAATGCCTTTGTGTGCAAATAATCAATTACATGACCTGGAAAAAAATCTTTATAAAGCTTATGAATAAAGCTTCAAAAACATTATCTCATTACAAGCAGTAAGCATTGCCAGGAATTCAATAAACAAACAAGCACATTTTTAAAGCTATAGTGCGTAGTTTCTGTCTCCCCCATGAGGAATTCGAAGTAATGACAACAACACTGTCGGCGGTCCACATGATACAGCCTTCTGTGATTGCGCACGCGCCACCACCCCTCCTCCATGCGGTTGCTAGTATGCAAGGAGGACACGGAGGATTAAAAAAACATGATGGACTCTTCAGAAGAGGTAATTATCTTCACTAGAGCTTCTGCGCCGGATGACACAATCTTCTGAAGTAATGACATACTGAGAAATACAACAAGTTGTGTGGAGCTGATGGTCTTAATTAGCTTTGTATATAACTCATTTGGCAATGGCTTGAATGTAACGGGCGTTCATTAATATCAAAAGGTTACGCACTAAAGCTTTAAGTAAGGTGTTAGTCTATATTATCGTCATTATTAACAGTTCCCATGAAAAGACAAAGCCAGCAATGTGTTATTTAATCTCTCAATACTTCTGACTTCCGTCACCTGTCTGTGACCCTCAGCTCCATGCAAAAAAACAGCATCAGCCAAATGCTTGACATGTACTGTAAATGGAACCTAATGGAGGTACGATTACAGGAAGAAGAAGCAATCTTGAGACATGCAAGCCAGGATGCTGCCTCCAGGTCCAATTATCATCCAACGGATGGGCTTCAGTTTGCCCTTTAAGAGGCAGGAGCGTGAATCCATCTTTGTACAACTTTAGCATTGATTTTTCCCTCCTGGAACCTCTTGGAGGTTTTCATTTTCCGGACACTGGACTTATATGTGTCTTTTAAATTGGCTATTTACATTTAAAAAAAAATGACGGCAGTGAGCGTGAATGCACAGTTAGATGTGTGTACGTGTCCCTGTGTTCAGTGAGCAGGCCAATAAAATGTTTTTGAAGCTCACATTTTGTGCAGAATATTGATGGCTCACCTCACCTCTCCTACAGATGACATTCACTACTTTTTGTGTTCATGGAGTGAGTGTGTATTTATCTCTGTCCCCTATAGAGAGGCCAGTCATGCCCATGTGGACTGTGAAGCATGTATCATTGAGTATGTGTGTGTGTGTGTGTGTGTGTGTGTGTGTGTGTGACAGTCCCCTCTCTTTCTCTGTATGACCCCCCCAGAAGGGAGTCGTGCTGATGACATTGCCCAGGCAGCGGAGCAGCTGAACCAGCGCTGGGTGGGATTCTGTGCCCTGTTGGCAGACAGGCTGGCATGGCTGGCTTACCAGACAAAGGTACACACACATACAGTACATGTTTTCCTTTTCTTTTTTTTTTACTGCAGTTGCCTAATTAAGCTGCACTGACCATGTTCAGTATTATATAAGTTATGTTTGTAGCACCTCGTCTTTCTCAAATATACCACTCCAGAAAGTGACAAAAACAGCTTTTACATGAGCACCTGCACGGACATATTCATCTTTATGCTTTTGTAATAATAATGACAAATGACTTTAAAACTTCATTTTAAAGCTGTACTCCAGCTATTTAGTATTATAATGTTGAGGATTAGAGACAGATTTAAAAAAAAATCGTCAAAATATGTGCAGCAGGGACTGAATTATCCTGACTTTTTAGTCCCTAGTATGGGTCAAGCTCCACACAAGAGCCACAGAAGACATTGTACTGTTTTAACAAGCTGCATAGTACTCAACATGACTCCTAAAGTGATCTTGAGGTGTAATATTTCCCTTTATTTTTATATATTTAAGCCATTTTACAGTTCAGTGCCCAGAGGCATGTGAAATAGGCATGACCAACTCTTAGTGGAATTTTTCTCAGTAACAGTATATGTGTCTGCTATAATCCATCATATGTGTTCATATTTACGTGGGGAAAAATGGTTTAAAAAGTTGTTTTAGAATGTCTAGTTGTTTTCAAAATACTAGTTTCTAAATTTGTCTGCTTTATTGAAAGCTATAGATAGTAATGTGACAAATCTTTCTTGTATTGTGGACAGGATGCTCTAAAGATGGGCCAATAGGTGTCACTATAAACCATGTTTTTCTGTACTTGAAACATATGGTGCATATGGTATTGCCTCTGGAGGTGTCCAAGAGGCAAGTTAAAATAGCACAAATCTGCTATGCATATACCCAGGTAGAGTTAGAATTTCAATGTGATATGACTCACTCTCAGGTTATCACAGGTGGTTCATTCTGACTTATCATGCAGCTCTTCTGCAAACTAGGAAAGACTTTTTTATGAAAGAAAACATATGCTGTGTGGGTGTTTCCTTGTGTCTTTGTGGGAGAGGCATTTTTCAACTTTATTCAAAATGTGTTACTGTGTGTGTGTGTCCCGCAGGTGCTGGTCTTCTACAGCTTATATGAGC
This sequence comes from Perca flavescens, assembly GCF_004354835.1. Taxonomy (NCBI): domain Eukaryota; kingdom Metazoa; phylum Chordata; class Actinopteri; order Perciformes; family Percidae; genus Perca; species Perca flavescens. Next base: position 13,385,457 of record NC_041354.1, read on the forward strand.
AGTGTGAGCAGGCTGTGGACAGCAGTGAGAACTGGCTCAAGGTCCAGGCGCCTCCATCATCTGAACCAGAAACACTCAAAGTACAACTGGACCGATGCCAGGTGACTGAAAAAAATAAAAGTTTGAGCCTAAACTGTCTCCAGGATGGTGTGATAAACATGGCTAGTAAACATCACATAAGCATTTGATTCTATTTCGCTTTTTTATTTTTAAATCCCTTTGTTGTAAGCCATATTTGTTTGGTTTCATTTTCATGTATTTCACGTCTTCATTTCTTCTTAACAGTGTCTTTATTTATTTGGCTTGATTGAATGTATATCTCTTTTCATGCTTCTGTTTGTCACAGCACTTTTATGTAAGTATTTGATGTTATTTATTCATTAATTCCAACGCAGACTTAATGAAATGTACTTCCTTACTATTTTCCAATATGTTCTTCGAAAACACCTGCACCTACTCTTACAAAAATGGTGCTAGCAAAGAAATTACAGCTACTGTTGGGTTACTGTTTAGTTAGTAACTATCTGCAGAATAATTTGGAAATATTGTCTCTACAAGTACTATGAGTAGTTTTGCTGAAGCAGAGGGAAAAGCTAGCTTGGGTCTTTTAAAAATTTTACCTGAAACTACAATATTTTTTCTTTCTGTTGGTGTACAGATTAAACAAACAAGATATAATGTGTCAATTAATAAAATATGAAGGTGCTGGTCATCAATTTTTTTTTTTTATCTTTGGACATAGACAGGCTAGCTGTTTCCCCCTGCTTCTATAATAATAATAAATTATAATTATTAATTAAGCTAGTCGTAGTAGTAGTTTTGATCTACTCTGTAAACTGCGCGGGAGCACGGAAGAGTTGAAGAATAGAGGCAGAGGGGGAGGAATGTGTCATCCTACTCCTTCTTGTAGCCATAACTCAGTCAGATGCCATGATACATTCCAAATATGTTTAGATTTACTGTGACTGTGACACTGAAAAACTCCTTATTTGCACACACACACTCACACACACACACACACACACACACACACACACACACACACAGGTTAATTTCAATATCATCTAAACAACAAGAAAAGAGAAGTGATAAGCAGCTCTGGAAAAACAAACTTCTAAAAGGAGAGATGTAAGGATGGGATGCATAATTAACATGAAAGAGATGACAGAAAGGGATGTATAGGGAGGAGTAAATGCCACAGACGAAAAGGGAAGAACATGTAAGTAAGATAGAGATAAGTATATAGATCAACATAGAATGAAGAAAAAGAGAGAAATGAACAGATGTAGCAGGGAGAAAAAAGAGGATAGCTGAAATTCTGTTTTTCTTGGAAGATATGTCTAGCCTCCACTGCAGACACATTTACACAAACAATGTTTCCCTCAGAAGTGCGCCCACACATGTTCACTTGCATTCTTCATAGACACAACTGGAGAATGCCCACTTGCTCCCACACATAAATACTTTCTGAGTTCATGTCTTTATATTAAACAGGAAAGACCTCAGCGAAAATAAAATATTTACTGAAATGTTTAGACCTTCCCGACGGCAAACCATGCTGCTGTCAGCTTATGAAAATCTATTCTGTCGAGGTTAAAAATGGTTGTGTTTTCTAACATTATTCATGAAGAAAGAGTGTGTCTCTTGGCTTTAGGCCAGAGTGTTAACTTAGTGTTACAGGGGGATAAGAATGAGCTGCATTCAAAGCCTTCACCACAGGATAGTTCAGTGAATATTAACCTTACCCTACCTGCTACATCATGCAACTCACCTGGACTGATCCTCCTCACAATTTGGAATTAATGAATTCCTTTAAAGGATAAGTCTTGTGATATTCTATATTTTGTTGTCAACTAATACCCCATTGTTGTAACCATGCTAACAAGTATTGAAACAGTAAGCCACACGGTTGCACTGGGTGACAACTCTGTGTCGATGTTATCTGATTACATTTAACTCTACAGCTGTCAGACAAGCTTTGGTGGTAAAATGGGGTGTGATTGAAGTTATTGGGCCCTGTCTTGCACTCAGTGCAATTGCCTTTGTACACCGACGCATGTATCATTCCTATTTTGCACCCGACGCACAGCAGACTCTTCCCTCCACGGACGCACGTCGGTAAAGTAGGGAATGTATTTGCGGTCCGGGGGCGTTTCAGCGAAAAGAGGAGTCGTGTTCCGGCGCAAACGTTCCCTGGTGCTATTTTGCAGTTTCAGAAAACAATTCCGCCACTGACCAGGAAATACCTGGTCTAAAGTCAGTGGCGTGTTATTCAGATGCTATTTTAGGGGCGCATGCTTGGCCATAATGTAGCGTGCGCACAACGCGCATACACTTTGCTTCTCTCATCTACACGGACGCAGTTCCCATTTTTGCATTTTTGCAAACATACATAATTACAAGGAAAAATATTACTGAAAATGTGCTTCAGGTGTTTGGATAGGTCAGGAGGCACTTTACAGTGCAGTCCTCAAAAAGTCGCAGCATTCTTTGTGGCTTGTTGTGTTTTACACAACATTTCCATGAATCATGGATGTGTTGATGACATAAATGAGGAAATATTAGAGGACTTAAGGAGACGTGATGTTGAACTACGGCGGAATCTGGTCCGGGAGTGGCAATGCGCTCCTGGAGCGGGTGGATGGAGATGGAGTGGGGGGAGGAGGAAGGGGCACAACAGGAGCAATTATTACATCATAATAGCAATCCGCCATGGAACAAGCGCGCCTGCTCTTAAAGGGAATGTGAGATGTCGCTCTGATTGGTTTATTGCACGTTACGCCCAAACCACACCTACTTCAGACCAACCCATTTTAGATTTGCGTAGGGCGCAAGATTCATTTATCCTGCCGGTATAATAGCAACAGCGCCAGAGATCCGCCCACAAAGCTACTTGTGTTTCACGTTTGATACTTGAAAAAATATTCAACTACACACTGTTCTGTTCTTCTCTGCTCTTCCTATATTGACAATGTGATTGCAGTGATTTATTCCTGTTCTCTCTGTATAGTTCAGGAGGAAAAAAGTCATAGCTACATTTCAGTTTTGCTGAGCTGATCCAGTTTCCTGTTGGTTGCTTTTTATTGCATTAGTGTATACAGAATTACCATTGCATTTTTTTTGCAAAATCTCCATGGTGACAGATTTGGCCTGTGTGGTTGACTAATACTCTCTCCCTAATCGGTTCATTCATGATGTGACCTCCGCCCCTCCCCAACTGTCCTGGCAGGAGGAAGTGGCTCGCCTGGCCTCCCTGCTGCCTCAGGTGGATGTTTTGGAGAAGCAGCTGAAGGAGCTGAAGGAGGCAAAGGAAGGGGAAGAGGACCCTTCAGCCTTCCTGGATGCCGACATCAATGCCCTCAAAGAGCACTACCAGAAGGTCCTGGAGGATCTGAGGGCGAGAGAGAGACAGTTACAAATGGGTGAGAGAGGAGATATACTGATTAATTGAAAAAAACGTAATCCCAGCAATTCAGTTCAGAGTTGACCTTTTTCAGTACTCCTCATGGTCCCTAGTTTAGTTTAAGTGGCCTCTATTTTCAAAAGTTGGTGGGTACCCTTTGTTAGAGTAAGTGCTTACATTTTTTTCTATTTTTCACTGGCCACGAATTACTACTATTATTACTAAAGTAATACAATATTACCAGACAATATTAAAATTCAGCAGTGAAAGCTGACTCCGTTCAAGTCATTTCAGCTGTTTTCTCAATACAGTGCACACTACTGGTGGAACAATGGATCATATTTGTATTTAGTCAGTACAGACTGATACATAAAGTTGAATACAAAGAATTCAAGAAGTCCATGGATCTTTGAATGACAAATGACACCAGACTTACAGACTGGCTGCTCTAGAGATGTTAAACAATGAACTTGAAGTAATGACTTGAAATTATATAAAAATTGTGTAAAAGCCTGAGAATTTTATCAACAAGCTATTATAATTGCTACATAAAAATAAACTATCCCTCATTCCATTCCAAACGAAAGCAAAACACAGTTAGCAGCAGTAATTGACCAAGTTTAAACAATGTTTTACAGGACTGTAAGGTAGCATGCTCTGTGAATTAAGCACTCAAATCTCCTGGAATAAGAGTTTAAGTATGGGTCACTCACTCACAATATACGCGATAGTATGAGAGGAAAGAAGAAAGAGAGAGATGCAACAAAGGTCCGTGGGTGCTCCTGAATTGCTGCTTTCCCCAGAACAAACATCAGGCTCTTTATAACCAATACCAATAATCAAAGAAATGCCTGGATTGGCTTTGATCTTAGTCCTGTAGATTGGCTCAGGACTCAAATTAATTTTCATCTCAGGGTGTAGAGCATCATTTAACTTACTAGTATGTAATCCTGATTAGTACCTTGTTATTTGTAGTTGTGCACACAGGAAACAGTTTAAACCTACCCACCACCTATCACAGCTGACCAAAATGGCAACAATTTAGAAGGAACATTCCATCCTATCAGTGAACAGCATTTCTGAAACAGACTTCATAACTGAAAGTTAGCAGCACTTTTTTTTTTGAATTGAATTTTTGAATTGAATTTTAATCAATGTTACAGTTCTGACCAATCAGAACCTGGTACCAAATTCAAGACCGACCCTTGGTATCCATCCCTACTTACATTACATTTGGATGACAAATGCATTGAAATAGCTTTTCTATGCACTGGAGAAGTTTTATAAATGTAAAACCTTCCTGGGTTTAAAATTAGTAAGACAAAGAGTAAAAGTTTTTTTTTTTTTTTTAAATAAAAGTCTCTTTATAGGATAATGCTTTTGGGGCTTTTTGGGAGGTAATACTTTTCACAATTAGATTTGGATTTTCCTAATTCTCTCTGAGGACCTACAGGGCTCTTACAGTTCCCCCCGGTTATCAAGTAATGCTGCAAAATTTTTAAGCAAACTTCATTCTCAGTTAAGAGGAATCAAGGGAAATTTCATTGAAAGGCTCTAATTTTAAGAACTGTGAGTATCATCCTGATTAAGATTATCTCTGTGGAAACAATGACAGTGAGACTTAATGAGATGGAAGCCATTAAGACGAGAAAAACTAAATCAGGCAGATGCTGTAAAAAAAAGAGCAGATAGCTATTTATATCAATGAGGTATGTAATGATAGAAAGAAATGAGAAAACAAAAGATATAGCTACTGACATTGAGGAGAAAGATGTAGAGGGTGGGAAGAATGGAAGAGAGAGAAGAATAATGCTGACAGCCAAGCAGACAAACTACTTTTTCACTCACTCAGACAGCTTCTTCTATCGTGCCACACACTGTGCTTTTCTCACCCACACCAAGGGTGAGATATCCAACATACATATTCAAAAACTTGGCCATGGATGTATCTACAATATTGTTAGATATAACATGTAATAATATATTTCACATAATTATTACTAACTAATATTACTACATTAATATACAATCACAATAAAATACAGAAAAAAGGTCTACAGCCTTGCTAGCAGCTGTTTAAGGCTGTACTTGCCCTAACATCACCATGCTAATATATTTACAATGACAATGCTAACAAGTTTAGAATGTATAAGTTTACATTATGATTTTGAGCTGTTGATGGAGCTCAACATCAAGTAGATGTGAAGATCAGCAAAGTATGTTTACCATCTGGGGACAATGAATGTCTGTCCAAAATTGTATGGAAATCTGTTCAGCAGTTGATGAGATAATTCTATCTGGAGCAAAGTTGTGGACCGACTGTCATTGCCATCTCTAGAGCCACGCTGCTGGTAAAAACAGGAATAAAATAATACAGGCTTAACACATAAAAATGAGTGGATAAAGTAACAGGGTGCCAAATGAGACATGACAAATGAGAAATATATGGGGGCCATTAAATATCTTTCTTGTCAAGATTTAGCCTAAGAAAAGCGGTTTCCATCCAGACTTTTTTTTTTGTTCTACAATGTACAACATTCCAAGCTCAGTGGCCTTTATTGGAAGGTATAACTGTGTTGTTTGTCAGCATATAAAATGTAATAAGCCACAATAGCATTTTAATTATATTACCCAGAGTAAGCATATATAGGGAGAATAAAATAGCACCAGAGTTGCCTCATGAGGCATTCCAAGGAAGAGATTTGATTGTATATGAAAGCACAGAACAAGTTAAAGCCTTGACCAACTGCCACTTTGCTCGTTTTCTCATGGGCAGGCCAAATTCTCTGGGTGGGCAAAGCAGAGAAAGGTGAGGTAACCTTGCTCCTTATGACCTCATAAGGAGCAAGATTTCAGATCAGCCCATCTGAGCTTTCATTTTCTCAAAGGCAGAGCAGGATACCCAGGGCTCAGTTTACACCTATCGCCATTACTAGCCAATGGGGAACCATAGGGACCTTTATACTAGTAATACTAGAAATTCTAGAAATTCCAGCCCAGAGTCTCAGCCTGTAAAGAACAATTCAGTGGTTGATTGTCAACTGGTGCACTTAAATTCGAGTAAAAGTTAAATATAGCACATTCCAGCAAAAGAGGCGTTTGTGCTTCAATGTGTTCTTTCCAATTGTACACAAAGGTAAAAAAAATTAGGACATTAGTCAACAATTATTTTGGAAAGACAAACTTTCCCAACATCACCTAGCACAGCAGCATCAGAAGGTTTTCTTACACTGCAGGATAGAAGATTTTTATTTATAAAATATGTATTCAGGATGGTATTTGTCAATACAGTAGGTTTGGATATTAAAGTAAAACGTGTAATTCTGTGTTTTTAAGTCTTTTCAGGTTGCAACACTAAACTGACCCCTTCTCTGAAATATCTCTATCTTTCTTTGTCTGTCTTTAGTTTTGTCGAGCTTGCCCCCAGCTCGTTATAAGGAAACGATATCGACACTGTTGGCATGGTTACAACAGTGCGAGGCCAAGCTGGCCATCCCATCAACAGCTGTTACAGAGTATCCTATAATGGAACAGAGACTAAAGGACATTCAGGTAAATACACACACTCCCACACTTAGTTCTGCAGATTAGAGATATAAAGAGTTATTGTTGTTCTGGTTAAAATACAAGGGCAAGAACTAATTCTAGCTAACATATATGCACCTAATGTAGATGATCAGGCATTTTTATAGATTTGCAAAATAAATTACAAGCTGTAGGAAACCACAATATTGTTCTAGGGAGCAATTTTAATTTGATAATGGATCTAGTTCTACGTACGCAGATGATACTGCCCTGGTTAGTCTCCTATATGACCAGGAAGATGAACATGGGCCAGTTCAGACTTTTTATTGACTGGTTTGAGAAGTCAAACCTTATCTTAAATATCTCCAAAACAAAGTAAATTGATTTCAGAAAAGCACAAACCCCTAAGCCCACTTTGATATATGGGGATCCTATAAACGGTCACAGAGTCCAAGTACCTTGGCATTATGCTCGACCACACCAACTACAATATTTAAGAGCATTCAACGAAATAAACAATAAACCATAAACCAATTAAACATATGTGTAAATGACAACACCATAAGCTCATCATACACATCTTTCCCCAGCACAAAGCTTCCTAGGAGCCCTCCAAAAAGCTCAGCTACTTTCCCCATTTTCTTATTCATCCAATCTGGCAATTTTTTTGAAATTTTTTCAAAAGCCTGTCTGGCTGTCATTAAACTAGTCTGGACCCAGCTTCCTATGTGTCTATCCATCCCATTTAGGATTGACCCATCTCCCAGAACAAATAATCTTGGGCTGAATGGAACCTAGGACCCTGCAATCAGGTTATCAGGAATGCCAGTCCGAAATTCCTGGACATTATCACGGACCGTAGGACATGAAGTTAACAATTTGGTGTTTCTTTCAGACCAATTCTAAACAATCTGAAGGGAGTCCAATAGAAGCCATGCATAATCTTGAACTGAATGAGGTGCACACTCATAGCGCGTGACAGAGTTTTAATATTCCTACAAATTCTGTCCCACTCCTCATCATCCAGTGTAATACTAATTTCCCATGTCTTTTTGAGGGCTGTCCAGGCTCCATCCCCCAGGTTCTGCATAGAAAAATACCCAGATGCCTCATGACCTTTTCCATATTTCAACAACACCTACTTAAACATTCTGGTGCCTTCTGGTGCCTGAAGAATTGGATCCAGTAATCCCCACTAACAGATGGCGAAGTTGCAAAAATCTAAAAGATTGAGACCTAGGGATTCCAAATTTCTGTACCACATCCTCAAATAATTTCAATATGCCACCGAGATACAGATCCCAGAGTGGGACAATTCCCTTTTCCAACCAATCCCTCCAAAAAAGGGAAGATCTACCAATACATAACTTTGGATTTCGCCAAACACTTGGAGTATTTAGATATGGATCCAGTTCAAACAGCTGGACCGCTTTGGTCCAAACAACATTTAAGGGCGTTTTCACACCGACAGCCTTTAGTTCGATTGAAGCAGTTCGTTTGAGAACGCAGCAATCGAACTCTGGTGCGCGCCAAAAGTGGACCAAACAAGCATACTGAGACCTGCTTGATGAGGTGGTCTCGGTACGCTTTCAATCGATCTCTGGAGCGGTTCGTTTGTGGTGAGAACGTTACCTTACTCGAACCATACCAACTACATGTACTCCACAAGTCTGAGCTAATGTCTCCTGTAGTGAGGTGTGTTTAGCAATCTGCGATGCAGCAGAGGAGCAAACTGTAGCAGCTTGCAGTGTTTCTATCACAGAAATAAACTGCAGTCAAGCTTGCCGTCCGTCACTCGTATCGTATCGTCAAACCAGCTGCCGCTAAAATTGGAGACAGACGTCTCTCGCGAAACAATGTCTGATAATTTTAATGAAATGAGCTGGTTTGACCACTAGACCAGAACACAGGACCTTCCTGTATTTACTTTTTTGCTCCCTCCCCCAGACATATCCGACCAATAAGAGAGCTGGACGTTCTTGCCTGATTTGTAATGACGCATTTTGGTACGCTTGGATTTTTCCAGGTGTGAAACCAAACCAAACTAAACTGACCGAGGGCAAATCGCTCCAAGTTTACTAACTCACCAACTGATTTGGACCAAAGCAGACAAACTACAGGTGTGAAAACGCCCTAAATGAGAGATTATCGGATGTTTTTGCCTCACCATACAGTTTAACAGATTAAAGCGTTGTAAGGGCGATAATGGGTCAACAGCAGATTGCTCAATACCAGGGTGGGGCTCTCTCAGGAAAAAGTGAACAGTGGGCCAGATGCCTTAAGTTAAAAGCATAGTAATAATAAAACATACTCATTAACAGTATTCTTCTAACTCCAGTTTGACTTGACAGTGTTTATTTCGAAAATTGCTGTAGCCATTCCACTTCCTCCCCGGCCTGTTTAACGCCCCCCGTCTATGTCAAATAGAGACCTAGCACCTAGTTTTGAGCTGAGCAGAGCAGAGAGCCGCTCTTGGGACGTGGCACATTGTGAAAATCTAGCAGACACCTTCCAACTTGCAGTTTAAATGCTTTCACCCTTTACTCTTACAATGAGATGTAACTGTTTTTAGTGCTTAACTGACATCAACTGATATTTCAACTGCATTGATCTCCTTCTCTCCAACTCATTGTTCAACTGCTTTTAGATTTTACAATTCATTTGAAATTTCAACTACCTACTACTATTTTTACAATTTTATCTTATCAGTTAACTTATCAGGGCTTGAATCATGTAGTGTAGTGGAATGTTGGAGCTTGGTATAATGGCAGCTCACTATCTGGTATGAATCACAGGTAATTATGCTGTTAGGTCGGCATACCATAATCCCATCATCCACTAGGAGTCAACAGGGATTCAGCAAATAGGTGGATTTGCTCTGTATCACTGTGTATGCTCTTGACAACACTGCTGCTCAGATATCTTTACAATTCCCATTACATGCCAAAATGGTGCTGGCTCCCTAATCCTGTGGGGCTGTATAACACTGTAATAATTTTTTACTATGTGTTGTAAAGTTATATAGCCACTGGCGATGCCAAACTGCCAAAGCAGCACTCTTTTAAAGGATGCTTTTCTTCTGCTCTTTGAGGTGGTGCCATGTCATTTCTCCAACGCTCCACTGTTCCGACCTCTCAATAACCCGAAAAATTCCCTTTGGTCCTACAGCCCACTAGGCTGATTTCGAAAAAAATAAACCCTCTGCTCCAACATCCCATTGTTCCGACCATATAGGCTTTTGTGGATCACCTCCTATAATCTAAAATCTAAATAAAAACTAACAAGCAAAATTACTTTTCTCTAGCTTATTAACACATTTAAATGTTCAGCCTATTTTTGAAAAACTGAAATAAAAAATGTAGGCTCAGTCAAAAGTCCAACAGGGTAAGTTAGTTTTGGATTGGATATGTATTTATATTTCCATAAGCCTGCAATGATAATGAATAGGAATGGGGCATATCCCTGCAATAACCAATGTGAAACTAACTTGATCAGTGAGAAGACGCTCATCTTGGTTGTTTCAAACAGAAAACTTTTCCCGACATGTCCTAAAGAAATATTATAAATAATTGTCCCTAACCATAACCATAACCCTATATGGTCGGAATAATGGGATGTCGGAGCAGAGGGTTTATTTTTTCAAAACAAAGGGACGCTGGACTAGTGGGCTGTAGGACCAAAGGGAATTTTTCGGGTTATTGAGAGGTCGGAACAATGGAGCGTTGGAGAAATGGGCAGTCCCCGTAGCAGGCAGAGGATAAAGAAGAGAGAGAAAACAGATGACATGCCCCATTACCCAAGAGTCTGATTCATGCCCACAACCTAGTTAGTAAATTGCATGCATCTGATACACAAGGACATCCCCAAATCACAGTTGTAAATTTGTAAAACGAATCATCAAGGCAGCTGGAGTGTCCTTTTACAAAGAGGAGGTTGTTTTAACTAAACTACGTAAGTTTGTCCTAAATTCTGTTTATAATAGTATTATAATTATTATTAATAATAATATTATAAATATGCAAGGGCTGTCAAAGTTAACACGATAATAACAAGTTAAAAATTCCTTCCATTCCAAATTCCTTGTAACGCACATTTTTGACGCGCGATTAATGCATGCACGCTCTGTAATTTTATGCCTTGGCCCGTTCCATAGTTTGGGAAATCAGAAAGCTATGTAGCAGTAATGTTATGGATGGATAGTAGAAACAAACGTCCTTGAGCAGAAATGGATAAAGAAAAGGGTTTCATGAATGGCAAGTTCAGTTTAAAGCCCTTCCAGATGGTTCGCTGTGAATTGAGTTACCACCGGAGTACATTGAGTCTCAAATACCACTTTCTGGCCAAGCATATGGCTGATGCAGAGAACCCTCCTCCCCTTCGCCAAAGGCAGGCCACGCTGGAAAGTTTGTAACAGAGATGCGTGGACAACTCTTAAAGGCTTGAGTTTGCAATATTATGCTTTCAGCATATTTTTTTTAGCTTAAAGTACCTTGAAAGTTGTTCTGGAGAATATTCTGGACCAGGAGTGTCAAACTCATTTTCACTAAGAGCCACACTGGAAAATAAGAATCACATCAAGGGCCAGACATGTAGTTAATTCACATGCTTCATTTTAGCCAAAAAGTCTTGGCTAAAACTTTTTTACTGTCTTATTGCATGTCTCATATAGCCTTCTCACTTACAGCTTGGTCGACATTAAGACTAAAAAAAGTAACTTAGCTATCAAAAAAAAAGGCGACAAAAAGGGTGACAAAAACCATCAAAACATAGGTGGGTCAAAATTTATTAGGAGCCTAAATTAATCTGCAGCCAGATCAAAATCTGCGAGGTCCCGGATTTGGCCCTCGGGCCTTGAGTTTGTTTGACACGTGTTCTAGACTAGACAGTATTTGTCATTGTTTTGGATTATTGCAATAATAATAAACATTTGCATAAAGCAAGCATATTTGTCCGCTCCCACGTTGATAAGAAAAGAACTTAAAAAAAAGTTAACTCTGGACAATTGTGATTGACCCCCCTAAAATATACCTATGGAGTGGACTCCCCAGCCGTCACACCTCTGTGGCCTTCCCCTGGGCCTGCCCTTTGGTGCTCCCCCTCTGTGGCTCAGGATGTTGTTGTTATTTCTTTTTTCCTTTTTCTCATTTCTTTTTTTCCATTCCTATTTGTATTTACTTTTTTAGAACTTTTTTCCCACTTGAATTTGCTGCAACTAATTAATCTTCCCCCTCACACCCTCACACACATACATTAACACATACATAGTTAGCCAGTTAGCCAAACGTCACCTACAGATACTACTGAGTTTCTCAATTACTCTATCCACGTAGGAAGTGTTGTTGCAACTGTTTTTCCTCTCTGAATGTAGTTGTGGTATTCTTGCCAGATCTTGCTGTTTTGTTTTTATCTTTAAATGGCATTACTTGTACTTCCAGGGTAACTTAATTAGTTCCTTTTTTTAACAGCCCCTCTCTTACTTATGTCCTGGCCCTAGCCTGTTTTGAAGGTCCAATATGTAATTACATGTTGGATACCCGTAGGGTACAGATTTAATCATTGGCAAATTATCAAAAATGTTCATCAATATTAATAAAGTGATGAATATGGTTATTAATAACTTTATCAAATCGAAAAACAATCAAAACGGGGCACCACCCTGCAAGTCAGGGACCAATAATCAAACTGTGGAACAGTCTCATTTCTGTGAAAATTCTTTAAAAGGAAACAAAGGAAGGGGTGATTTCGAGCACGGACCTGTTCAGCCAGCAATTATTACAACACAAAGTACACAAATAATCACAAGCAACTGCTAATTGAGTATAATAAGATTTATTAACATCACAATTATCAGTAGCTAATCAATAATCCTTCAATAATAAACTTATATACCTTTTTACAATATCACAACCAAAAGGGTCGCTAGGCAACGCGCACGCTTAGCCGGTATGGTAGTTCCTGTGTTAGCTCTGTACAAACGTAAGCCGATTCCACATGGTTAAGCTAGCAGCACTAGCTCGGGAGCTACGTGGCATGTGTCCGTGTGTGTGTGTGTGTGTGTGTGTGTGTGTGTGTGTGTATATAATTAGTAAAAGAAGAGTAGAGAAGAAATGTAAAGAAAAGAGGCACTCTGATCTTAGTTATCGAAAATGACCAGCCCCCCTCAGCCCCTCAGGTCTGGACCACACGTGTAGTTAGGACAGACTGAGACTTTTGACTTATCGAGGGAAACTATACTATATATACTATAACCACTCTAGTGGCTAACAGCTGATTTACCGCAATTATCTCGCGGACAGTAACTAAACTCCGTGAAAGGAGTGACTTAGCAGGTAGCGATTACAGTTATACCCAGCTACTTAACACAACATCAACAGTATCGTGATCAATTATACATTCACAGAAACAGATTAATAATCATATATGGACCATTACATGATTACAATCAGATCACATTAATGGCAACAATGGTAGCGAACCCTTTGCTCATTAATAAAACAAACCAAACACACTAGTTCTAATGTCTGCCCAGAACTATGTTAAAGCCTCCTTACTGTCGTTCGTCAGTTAATGTCTCGCCAGAGTTTAACGATCCGTTTCGTCCAGAGCAGTAGACGACACGCAATCCCGGTCGACAACGTAAGAAACGGAACGTAGTCCTTTCTTGAATCCGGGCTGATTAATCCCGCGGCAGATAGAGGAAATACTGGGCCAGTATTTCCTTGGATCCCCTTGGTATATCAGAAAGATATAAAATGTCCCAGCTCAATCTCGACCAGCGAGGTGAAGCTGGTTAGCTAGTCCGGACTGCCTGCACCTCCTGTCGGTAAAATGGATTACCGTGGAAAGCAAAGATCTTGGGGTTAACAGGCTATTTATAGTTTGAGACCTCATGCTGTGTTTATGGTCCCGCTGAACCAATAGGAAGACTCAAAACTCTTGAAAGTTTGAAGACTACAATCTTGTAGTTCTTTGACTTCCTGCCAGCTGTGAGGTTTGTCCCTTCTGGCTAGGTGTGAATTAACCAGGCTTTGGGGTTTACGTACAGGCCACGATTCCTTTGTCTCTCTGGTCAGCTCTGGTCAGGTGGTTAAATCAGGTTTAACCACCTTCTTGGTCCCCAACATACAGAAACAACAACTGCTAAAAACAGCGCAAACTCACGGTCCTCTCTACCGATTTACAGTCACCCTTTCTTGGCTTAAAATTACTCACCGTTTGTCGGCTACGGCTGCTTAACAGGATAACGTTACACGTTGTAAACAGCCATGGCCCGCTTGCCTGGTCCTCCGGTAACGTTAGCAGTTAAGGTGTGACCAATCGGGATCACTTCACTGGCTGTGTCTCAATTGTTTTGTGAGCAACTAACTTTCTATAAAATTCAATGTGAGTACACAAATGTTGAAATGACTGAAAATGGCCATCTCTAGTAGCCGTGAGAAATTAGCCTGATGCTAATGCTTACCTATTCAGGAGGAAATTAACCAACTCGGCATCCTTTTGGGCTCCCAAGCTGTCTCCATCTTTCAAATACATCTCCAATATTTACCTGGGGTTTGTTACATCTCTGGTCATGCGACTGTTAGAAACATGCCAAAGTTTTTTTGGTCGATAGAATCTATCTCCAGTGATCCCATTGTTAGTTGGCTGCCTCCATGGCTGTTACTACAGCTGAAGTGTGTTGGGTTTGCATTTTTACAGACCATCTGGCAACCCGACCCAGCTGTCAGAATGGGCAGTTGATACCAACTCACAGGCCAAAACACAAACAGAACAGAACAGGAAATTTCAAAGGAGAAAATACTGGCTTTAAGCATTGTTGACAGAAAACATAGTATTTCAGCTTAGCAGGTTGGAGGGGGGGAGGGTGCTCTGCAGCTTTGTTTGTTGTAAACCAACCAATCAGCGTGCAGCTCATCTAAATATTCATGAGCATACCACATAAGGGAGAAAACCTATCGTTTCATCTAGGACTATTTCACATGGTTACCTTAGGGCGCATAGAACAGCACCCGGGCCATTTTCATCCCAACCAAATTTTACATACCCTAGTCAGAGACCTTGAGGAACAGTGTGAAATACCCTATATAATCATTCATCAATCACCCCTTTAATTATGACTCTAAATTACACCTGCTCGAGAGACAGAGGAAGATTTGGCTAGCCAGCCTAACTGCAACCAAGAAAATGATAGCTCAACGCTTGCTCTCTTCCCCTCTTGTGATTTTGTGAAGCCTGACTTGCATCTGTTTAACATGCAGAGAGCACAGCCTTTTTAAACTTGAAATTAGTCTTGTAGCATAGCAGGGAGATCAAGCCTAGTAGCCTAAGATTAATTAAAGTTGATTGAAGATAATAGGAATTCATTCTGCATACTGATAAGCAGTCATAAATTGCAGCACTCTTTCCCCCTTTTGTTACTCAGAGAGACTTGTGTGTGTAAGTATGAGCCTGCAGGTGACCGTATCACCTCTCACTCTAGTTTTTTATTCATTAAAATAATGAGCACTCCTGTGGAAACTTGGTTTGAATCCTGACCTAGTCTAAGGAAAACTGAACTCCAGCAGATCCTAATTGGTTGTATTAAGTGACAGATGATTATTAATATCATCCACAGCTACTGGTAGAAGTTATTAAAGACTGGTGTGCAGAATTCAATCACTACCTATAATTTAGATGTTATTAGGGCCCGAGCACAATTGACAAAATTCATATTATTCCACCAAATGAATCACATTTTTGAGGGGCTAAACATGCCTAGAAAGTAAGGAAACTGGGAGAAAACCCAGTTTATTATAACTGGTGTAAATTTACATCTAATCGGGAGTCTAGGGCTTGGGCATAGCAAATTGGCTCGATAGCGCCCCCTACAAAATGTCAAAGTAGTAGCCCCTGCAGTGGGTTCTTACTTAGATGTATGAAATTTGGTAGGCATATGGGTCACACTTACGGTTTCATGTTAACGGTACATTTAAAATATGTAATAAGCCATACTTTGTTTCAAATTAGACCAAAACAAGAAATTATGTGGTCTTTATTAGACAGAAAACAAAGTTATACGCTAATTAGAAACCATACACCTAAATTATGCTGTAACTAGAAATGCATATATTGCCGTATTAAACTCAAAATATACTATAGCTAGACAATACATTATACCAATTACACTCTATTTAGAAACCAAATACCAGTGTTTATTAGAAGAAAACTACACTACTGTCAATGTCAAACCACATCGTCACATCTGCCGCTACTTAAGTCTCTCATGCCCGGATGCTCTCCAGAGTCCCGTGGTGTTTGTAGGTGGTACATACTGTATATGTATATATACTAATACATGCTTCATTGACACTCTACTTCCACAGTTAACACATTAGAACATTTAATGCCTTCTTACTATCCAACCACATATAGGCTGTAGAAGCTGTAGGACATTGCATCTTTATTTCCATTCCATTGTCTAATGGTTTATATTATACTGTATGTCATCATATTAGACAACCCTATAGGATAAAGACTGTCCTTCAACAGGTGGACATGGGTTCAAAGAGAGTCACAGAGATTGTAATGATATTCTTGTATTATTTTGCATTGTGATGAATGATGAATGTGGGGGTCAGGTACAGAAATAGGCTTGTCCATTGATTCCCTGCTCTCCAATGGAGTTGAATACAAATTGGGAAAGAGGAAGAGGAAAACAAATGAAAAAGCCACAACTTTGAGCAAAAATAGTCCTTAATGCCTCCCTGCTTGGGATTCAGTGTTGCAGCAGAAGGATTGTGGGTAAGCCATAGTAACTGACGGATGTCATGTCCAGGGGCTGTGCTTGAACTAAGCTAAACTAAGCCTCTGAGCCAACTTGGTGTGAACGAGGCTTTCTTCCCCAAAATCCTCCACTGCAACCCACCTAAAGTTCACTATAATTCCCTCACCTATGCACTTGTAATTCATCCTGTACAGCAGGGTAAGCAAAATCAAATAGTGTGAAAAGGCTTTCATTACAAAATGTTAACAGTGACAGGCTCATAACCTCTCATGCTCGCCATCCTACACTCTCATTTCACCCTGCTTAATACTCTGTAATGTAACAGACTTTGCTGTTAAAATGAATTTTATGACTTCCATGGCATTTACATGAAGTATGCGAGCACACATGATAGATGATGATCTGATAAATAATATGTGGATGTGAGTTTCCTCCTACGTTTCTACTATGTTTATAAATGTGTCAAGGAAATGCCAGCAAAATGATTGATTTGTGGAGCACTGGGCAACTCTTTTCATCAATAAATAGTTGGGTACAAAACTTCAAAACTGCCTGTAAAAACTCAGTGTTAGAACGGAAACTTTAGAAAGGTTTAGTTTAATTCTCTCAGCACACCACTCTCACTCCCCTCTCTCGCTCGAGACACAGGTCTCCAGCCTGCAGTTCAGTGCGGCTGCTGACTACATGAGTCGAGAAGCTGACAGCAAAGCCCAACTTTACTTTTCATGATATTTAACAAAGAAAATGTTTCTCCCATTGTCTTAAAATTATCATAAATTGATACTAGAGCATCCTACATCCTTGTCCAGCTGCTGCAATAAATGAAATGCAGAGGAGGAGAAATCAGTCTGCACAAAATCATCTGTTGATGGTTATTAATTTGTGCTTAAGAACTACGTTCACTGCGAAACAAACAAATAATAACTATAACAAACAATAAAATCATCTTTATTTCTCTCTCCCTACTGTATAATGACAAAATCAAGTAGCTAAAAACCATTAGTTATAGTGGTGGACACCTGGACTGGAGTATGTGATGTTAGCTAGACATAGCTAGACATAAGTTACACCACTTCTCTGAACTTACTTTTTTTCACACTTAGCAATCATCTCACATCCCGTTTGATGTATAACTCGCTACTTTAGGCTGCAGCCGACAGTGTACATTCTGTATCAATTGTTTGTGAAAGTCTTGATATTGATTTGGGGACAATGGCTGGATAGGTAGCTTGTCTTGTTGTTAAATCATCAAATTATATTTACTGATTGTCAACCATACACAATGTAATTTACTTTTTATCTTAGCATAATGTCTGGCTTGTAGCTCTCTAAGCCAAAGGGTTCTATGAGGTGAGTGGACTAGAAATAGCTTAAATTGCCAAGTTGTATCTAAGGTCCATCCTATTTACTGGAGCAGTAAAGAACATTTGAATCTCATAAGAACCTTATGTGATGGGAATGATTGTTCCAGGTGTTAGTCAAACCTTCAGGTGTTACCAGGGAAACAGACTTATTGCTTTAAAAAAAAAAAAGATTGCAAAATGCATGAAAATATAAATTAATGATCTTAAAAAAATATTTTGAACCATGGTATAAGCAGGTAAGTGCCCTTTGAGGTGTCCATTAACCCTATCCCCCATCCTTACACAAAGTGCATGAATTTACTTTGTAATTCGACAATTTAGTAATGGAATGTACTTCAAATGATTTTGTGATTCTTTACGATAAATGTCACAAGTGGAGTTTGTTTCCCCATAGATCCTCACATACAAAAAGAGACAAATATAATTTATTTTAATTATGCACCTATTGCATGCAAAGTCTGAATTTCTTATTATTATTTCTATTTATTTATTCAGTTTTGGTTCAATGACCTATGATGGGCATCTTTTATGATACTTCAGATTAACATAACACTCTTTCTCTCTCTCATTCTACATCTGATCCTCTCATTGCCTCCCATTGCCCTTTGCCACAACTGCCACTTGTCAGACAAAGTGGCAAAATGGCCAAAAGAGAACTTCTGACTTGTATTTTCTCTCTTTACACTTCCCCCAAGCCTCCATCCTGGGCCTGGCTAATTTCAGCTATGTCTCTCTTTCGCCCCTCTAGGCCCTCCAGGTAGCTTTGGCTGAACACCAAGGGGAGGTGGATTACCTGACCTCAGCTGTGGAGCAGGTCTTCCAGAAAGCTCCACCAGACATCAGCCAGAAGTAAGACATGAAAAATGATAGAGTGCTATATAATCCATTGACAGAAATAATTAAACAAGATTGAGTACAATCGTTCCAAACTGCCTAAGCTTCTGTAGACATAAACCTACTTAAAGCACATTCAGCTTATTTTGATAACGTTCCGTATTCAGCTTATCTCCACGACTTTGATTGATGTCGTCCTTGATTGCCATCAGGTGCATTGGAAGGAGGCAGAGGAACATGAGTTGCCTCCTGTCACACTGTCAGGATAAAGTTTTTCATAAAAGTTACCTACTGAACCTTAAAAGCTCAATTAAATTAGAAGCATTGCAGCATTCTCAAGTCTGTCCTAAAACTAGAGTCAGGTTTGTGATTTCTCATTATTGGGAATGAAAATAGTATTAGTTTTGCCAAATTATTCCATATACCTCCAATTGTTCATACAGCCATTGTTAAACAGGAAGTCTGCATTAGTAATGCATTGGTAAAGAATCATGCCATGTCACAAACCAACAGGCTTCTGTAATTTTCTGTAGGTATCGCATAGAGATGGATGCTGTCATGGCACGTTGGAGACGACTTGGCACCATGCTGACAGACAACGCCCAAAGAATCCAGGAGCTCATGGCCAAACTGATGCAGTTTGAGGTGAGACTGATTACAGGGATTACTATATGTTGCTTGAGAGTTTATCTCACGTTTATTTTGATTTATTTTTACAGGCAAGTCATTAAGAACAAGTTAATGAGAGAGAGAGTCAAGAATAACCAAGTAATACAGGGCTTGTTCTGCTGATAGACATGTCTTAATTTCAAAACCCACTCTTGTCCCTCCACCAGAATGATGTAAAGACTTTAAAAAAGTGGATGGCAGATGTGGATGTGTTCCTGAACGAGGAATGGCCAGCACTGGGAGACTCTGAAGCTCTGGAGAAACAGTTAGAGCAGTGCACGGTGAGGAAACCGTGCATCTTGACATTACTTAAAGGTTCATTTTTATGTCCTTGTACAACACAGGGTTGCACAACAAAATACAGTTGTAGTACTTGCTACACACGAAAAACAAAAAGAAAACAGTAGTGCATTTCTTTAAACATAGTCCATCAACATTGACTGCATTTGAGAACCAAGCATCACAAATGTAAACAGTCTGCTTACCCTCCTCCCACCGGTTCGGAACACTATCAAGTGCAACAGCCTGATCCCGGATGGAGCCCGGTTTCTACAAAATATGGGCACAAAAGTCTCTGATCTCCTGTTGCTGGGCTAGCCTGAGTCCTATTTCATCCATTACAGTATCCTGTGAACGGATATCAGCCAGGAGTAGGCTGGGTAGTGAAACAGCCCTACTTCCAAGCTAAGCAGCCTAGATATTTTATCCAGGCTCTCTCTTACTGGTAAGGTCACACCGCTGCTTGGTCCAGCTGGTCTGGCTGGCTGGTGGATTACTACTACTTACGTCTCTGATGTTGATGAATGTATCTCTGGTATAGGCCATGCGTACAAAGGTGAATAGACAACAAACCAGGAACCATCTTACGATGGGATCACACCAGCTGCGATGCCAGATCGGGCCAGGGGCGTAAATGGCCACTTCCCTACTTCCTAACTCCTTACTTGCTCGGACCACACCCATCTTCGAACTTGGCCTTCATTTTGATCTTACACCTCACTTTGTGACTGTATCTTGCACAGTTGTGATCACAGTGACAAAATCTGTCCGCAGACAAACAGAAATATAAACACCTGGCAAAGTACTAATTTGCTTAGTAGGTGTCTCCAGGACCACATTTTGCCATGACGCACACACACAGACTCAAAGGTGAAAAAAATACCTGTTTTGATCAAATAAACAAAAATGTTTTTCTTACCAACAAATCACTTTTCTTTCTAAAACAGAAAATAAAAGATTATCAATAACTGTTCTCAATTTGTAGATAAATAGTAGACAAGAAGATAAGGAATTCATTAAAAATAACCTTAGAGTTAATAAAATATCCAGGAGTCTATAAAATATCCCTCAAGGAAATAGAAAGGAAACAGATTAACTGACTACCTGTAAAGACATTGCTCCACAGATGTGATCCACTCTGAAATATTCACAGTCATAATTCTACCTGTGTAACCCCTGTCCTGCCTTGTGATTGGCCAGGCTCTGGTGAATGACATCCACACCATCCAACCCAGCGTCAACGGCATTAATGAAGTGGGTCTGTACCTAAAGAAAGAGGCAGAGCCACCGTTTGCCATCCACATCCAGAAAGAACTGGACGATCTCAACGGCCAGTGGGAGAACGTCTGCAAACAGGTGTGTAACCTTCACGCAGAGTGTTTTCCTGCTTTAATTCGTCCGTATAATGTTGAGTGTTTTGGTTTTCCTTTTCGCCGTCTAGGCCTATGCTAAGAAGTCCGCTCTGAAAGGTGGCCTTGATAAGACCATGGCTCTAAGAAAGGAGATGCAGGAGATGCAGGAGTGGATCAACCAGGCTGAGGAAGACTATCTGGAGAGAGATTTCACATACAAGACACCCGAAGAGCTACGCAAGGCTGTGGAGGAGCTTAAGGTGTGTGCGAAAACTGGACATAGAATATATTGCTGCTTCTATGAAAATGTCCGTTTTTCCTCAAGTAAATGTTTAATTTTGTGTTGGTCTGAGAGTGTGTCTTGGTATTTGGGTTTTATTTTGGTAAAGAACTAAGGACCTAAGGAAGTGTTGCTGCCTCCTCCTCTTATCGGCAGAACTGACACGGTCTGTCCCAATATCCACACACGTCTTGAGCACTTAAGTGTAGGTATTGATGAACACTTTTCCCATTATGGCTTTGAAGTGGAACTTGGAGCTAACTGTATCCCACAATTTTTTCACAGTCTAGTGCACCACACTAGTCCAGTTAGTCCATTAAAAGTGGCTATTGGCTTAATTCCTACAGATTTCAGGATGCAGGGTTCTAAAAGGGTGTTTATTCCATTTCTCATAGTCTTGGTTTTGCCCCCACACATCACCACCAAAATTGGTTCAATTGGGGACTGCACGAAAATGATCCTGAGGGGAAATGGGTTCAGAAAAGGAGGAGGATATTATAATTAGGGATGTCCCGATCAGCTTTTTTGACACCCAAACTGATCTTTTAAATATTGGATATTGGATTTGCTCAGATAATAGACCTGCACACCGTTTTTTTTGAAGAAAAATTAACTAAGTAAACAAAGTAACTAAAATATGTCATAAGCTTAATACATTTAACAAATGAGTCTTTTCTCTCAACACCAAAATAGTTCCCTTTAGGATCCCAGCAAACCCCCAACCAAAACACAAACAGTCTCCCGCTGGACAACGAAAACGAAACTTAGTGATGCTTCTTGCGCTTAATAGTCAATCTTTGATAAAACTAAACTTAGCGATGCCTCTTGATAAACACGTCCGTGTACACGAATCAATAGATTAAATAATGTGACCATTTCACGAACTGCCGTGAGACTGGGTTGTCTTAATTGTCAATCTTTGATTTTCTTCTCGTGTTTACCGATTTCGGCTCCAGGGAATAACGGCCTGAAAGCAGGACAGTACAGAAGCTGAGAAAACCAGTTGAAAGGGCATTCACACAGTATCTCATTTATGTCTGCATTTAAAGAACTGTGAATTATTAATACTTTCAATGATTTACAAGCATATATAGATTTTCAATGAAAAAGGCACAAAACAAGTTAAGATAAAATCATTTTACATGTAGCTAGACTGTATTGTTGTATAGCTATACATCTTAGATATTTCTGCAGATTATATATACTCTATACTTTGAACTGTTTCCTTTATAATTTTACATCACTATAAATATGTACATTTTTAAAGGCATCTGTCTAATTTGTCTTGTATTCTGGGTTACTGGCAGCTTTAAACAAGACAAAGAAAGTCCTCTTTCCTTTTTTCTCTGAAGTCAGTCGTAGCCACATTGAGCCAGCCCATAGAGCCTCATTGTGAACCTGGAAATGTTGAGTACACCAAAGTTTTATTGCAGAAATGTGAAGTATGGGTCCCCAGCATACAGAAACTCCTTGATGCTAATTTTCATATGTTGATCAATTTGCATAATTAGCACAATTTGCATAATTAGCAGAATCGTCCAGATTGACCTGCAGCTGTTCACCTAGTTGGCTACTAGACTATAAAACTGACAGCTAGTGTTTAAAATAGTTACTGCAGTACAAATCCAAAATACTGGAGAGAGTCGTCTCCCCCACCCCCCTCCTCCCCAGACTTGAAGTTCACAGAGGTTGCCAGGCTGAGACCGGAGCATCCACAACAATGTTGCTAGACGCTTATCTCACATAGCCAGACATTACTTCACAGCACAGGGGAGTAGGTAACGTTAGATGCTGGCTATATTGACAGCCATAAAAGCCGGTGCTCACGCTGAGCTCTGTACCCAACTGACAGACACACTTTTTCGGCTTAGAATTACAGTAGGAACTGCTAAAAGCACAACAACCTCGCTGTCCTCTCCACCCGACGGACAGACATACTTCCTAGGCTTAGAATTACAGGAGGAACTGCTAAAAAAAATTCTCAAAACATCATTCTCTCAGAAAGCACTAACGGTCACAACCATGTCTAGGATTTTCAGAAATATAGGTGGATCAGTGAGCGGCCCCCTCCCCAAATGGCATAGCCCCTGGTTGGCCTATGACGTAAAGCCATCAAACACCTCTTTTTTTTCTGCGTCACGTTTGGAAGTCTATCGGTAACGTTAACAGACAGTGTGTGAGTCTAATGATGGAAAGCCAAAAAAGAATGCTTTCATGGCTGTACTAACATTACAGCTGTAGCGCGCTGGGTTTACGTTTTCACAGGTAGCGTTATATCTGGCAACCCGGCCTGGCTGTCAAACTGGGCAGTTGATAACAACACACAGGCCAAAACACTGACAGATATTCTGTCACGGAACGGAAATTTCAAAAGGAGAACATACTTCAATTAGCGTTGTTGTCAGAAAAGATGCATGTTTCCTTAATAGCTAATGATTCATTGGTGTCATTTTGGGATTTATTACAGTAAATATACTACATATTGGACCTTTAAATTGCATGTGAATCTTAGTGTTAGTTCTGAATATGTAGAGTAACGTGGAGCACTGTTTGGATTTCATTTACATCTAGGCCTTTTCAGGGAAGTCATGATCTTGGTCTTCTTTCTATTCACAGTGGAGGCCCAGATCTGACCAACTCTATGCAGCTGCTTTTCTCTGTCACTCTCTTTTGATCCTACTTAATTCCAGGTCGATCAAACCCCCGTCTGACTGCCTCTCTTTTTAACGTTGAAGTTAAAAAAAAAGCTCTCTTTCTGTCTTTCTTTTGTTTCCTCTCTTTATCTTCTTTCTGTACTCTCACTCACAGCTTTGTGTCTGTTTTTCAAACCCCTTCTGCATTCTCATACCCTCCATTCCATCAATTACTCAATTTTGTATGAAACTGCATCAATTCTCCTAAATTTATTTGCTTCGTGATATACCCAAAAAACTTTGGCAGTGGTAGACCCTTTCCATTGACCCCTTCTCCTGAAAAACATGACTTGAGTCAAATTGAAAATAAAAAAATTATTTTATTCTCCTTGCTTTTGCTAATTTACCCCTTCATCTTTTCACTTCCTCTCCTTTACTCCCTCTTTCTGCTGCGAGCTTAAAGGAAACTCCATTGGTGAATCTGTTCCATTGCTCGTTCTCTTAATCCCCCGTTGGGGGATTAAGTATTAGCTACACTCTTTCATTCATTGATTCGTTGGCTTACTTGTTCAGTCCATTTTTCTCTGTCTCTTTACACTCGCTGGCTTTGTCAACAGAAAATACATTTATTCATTTGTTTGTTCATCCATCCCTCCGTCCATTAAGCCCTCTCTCTCTCTCTTTCTTCTCTTGTTCTTTATCTCTTGCCACCTGTCTCTCTTTTCTTTCACTGTCCAGATGACTTTGAAGAGTTTCATTGACATGACGAGGCTTGTTAAAGTACACAAACTAAATCAACTAAACCTAAGGTCCTAAAGTTTCTCAACCTGTCTCTCAACTCTGACAACCATCACTTATTCATTTACTCTGTTTGTCTATCAGAGGGCCCAGGAAGAGGTCCACTCCAAGGAGCTAAAGGTCAAACTCCTGACTGACAGTGTCAACAGCTTCATTGCCAAGGCCCCACCCACGGCCCATGATGCCTTGCGGTCAGAATTGGAGGTGTTGACGGCCAACTACCAGCGCCTCTGTAGCCGTCTGGATGGGAAATGTAAGACTCTGGAGGTACGGACTTTATCTATCTTCTCTGGGATTATTTGGAAGTGTTATTTGATAACCTAGGCATGCTTAGTTAAGAAGAAATTTACTTGGGGGGACTTTTTATAGTCAGCTGCAAATATGGCTTGACCCCAAAAAAATTCTAACAAAAGATTTTTCAGTGGTTTACAGTAGTATCAGATGTACTTAAAAACATACTAAAAGTTTACCAAAGTTTGACTTTAAGAAAGGCCCCATTTTCAAAATGGCGGCCGCCAGGTCCTTAAAAAGACCATTACTCCTTTGTATTCCTATTACACCATGAATACTGGTAGCTTATACATGTTTTAGCCATGTAATATTCTAATTAGCATATTTGTATGATAAATAACTGATTACAAGCACAATTATATATATTAAAGCAATTGGTTACAAGCATATTTATGCAAAAAATAAGGGCAAATACAATTACAATTTAATAATAAAATTTCCCTTAAGTAATTGCATATTTCTCATATCGTTTTGCCTAGTGTTGGTGGTTTCTGTCCATCAGCTCCCTACTGATGAACCTCTACCACATCAGAGCCATCTCTTAAGTTTTTACAGCAAATGGGGCAAGTTTCTCGGTTTACAACAATATGACTCATGGTCAAAATTGCATTTGGAGTGTACTTTTTCCTCAAGCTAATCCAACAATGTCATCCTCTCTTAATACACTCACATTAATGGCCTTTGTCATGTGTTAGACATCTTTCTAATGTTCTTTTGGTACCCCCATGACACAAATGACACTGAGCATGTGTCTGAGAATAAGACATTTGTGCTGTAATATACACCACCGGTCAAAGGTTTTAGAACACCCCAATCTTTTTAGTTTTTTATTGAAATTTTAGCAGTTCAAGTCTAATGAATAGCTAGAAATGGTGGTGAACTGCCTGAGGTTAAAAAAAAGTAAGGTTACCCAAAACTGAAAAATAATGTACATTTCAGAATTTTACAAAAAGGCCTTTTTCAGGGAACAAGAAATGGGTAAACAATGTAAAGCTGTTCTGTAGCAATGGATGTTGATCAAGCTTTGAAATGCTTGATTGGTGCTACCAATTCCCACAAGTGTTCCAACTGGTCTAGGTTACTTACAAACCCCCTCTGTTTGTATAAAAGTATTGTTGGAACACACTGTGGTACCGTACCCTCGTGAGCATTATTTGAACAGTATTGTACTGCAGAAAGTAGTGTTTGCTATAAAAATGGCGGGAAAAAGGCAATTAACAGTGGAAGAGAGACAGACCATCATAACACTTAAGAATGTTGGTCTTTCCTACAGAGAAATTGCGAATGAAGGTCAATGTGTCAGTGAGTACAGTATTCTTCACCATCAAAAGGCACTTAGAAACTGGGGGAAACTCTGACAGGAAGAGGTCTGGCAGACCCAAAGCCACAACAGAATCAGAAGACAAGTTTCTGAGAGTCAACAGCTTGCGTGATAGGCGGCTCACAGGACAACAGCTTCAAGCACAGCTTAATAGTGGTCGTAATAAGAAGTCTCAGTTTCATCTGGAAAGAGAAGACTTGGAGCTGCAGGTTTGATAGGTTGAGTTGCAACAAGAAAGCCATTGCTAAGACTGTTTTGCTGGATCCAGGGTCGGTGATTTGTACAGAGTGAAAGGCACCAAGAACCAAAACGGCTACCACAGCATTTTGCAGCGCCATGCAGTACCCTATGGAATGGGTCTAGTTGGTCAGGGGTTCATCTATGGAGCTAAATCGGGGCCAAATGTTTTGTTCATTTGAAAAAAATATATATAGTTGAAAAAATAAAGCTTGAAATTGAAAATTTAAGTTTTGGTCAAAACTTGGAAAAAATAAAACCATGTATTTGAACTAAAAATAAGTGTACCAATTTTTCTTTCAGTTTGAATAAAATATAGATTCAATTCTGGAATTATTTTGAATAAATTATAAATTTTCATTTTTCACTTTTATATTTGTTTTCAGTTCCACATTTCATGTTTTCAGATTCAAAAGTTATTTTTTTTACGGCTTCAAATCTTTTTTTTACGGCTTCAAATCTTTTTTTTTTGGTTTCAGATCTGTTTTTCACTTTCAGATATTTTTTTTCGGTTTGAGACTTTTGGCCCTGATTTGGCGTGGGGGCGTGGCTTCAACTCAGAGGGGCGTGGTATTATGAGTGACAGCCTATCAAAGAAGGCAGAAGACTCCTCTGTCATGTTGACTTCAGGAAATGGTGTTACTGTGAGAACTATGACTGAATGCTTTCTATCCACTATATACATGTGATTTTTACTTAAACTGATGCCAGTGACAAAGTTCCATTTAAAAAAAATGTTTTGGACAACAAATGGTACCAATTACATTATAAGAGCAATAAACTGTGCCAGATTGTGCAGTTCAGCAGGAACAATGACTTCTCCCACTTCCATGTATGACTTATAGGACCACAGTATTCACTGGCACCAGCCCACAGGTAGGACATGTGAAAGATATTAGCATTTTTGAATAGATACTTTGCGACGTTATCCCCTCAGTGGCATTTTTTTTGTGATTAACACATAAAAGGAAAATAGGTGGACAGCTGGACAAAGCTGGCAATCAAGCATCGCTAGCACTAAAGTTAGCATTAACTAACGTTAGCTTCACACTAGCTGGTGTTTTTACACTAATTTCAGTGTCCAGCTCAAGTTTTTTTTTACTTTAATGTGTATTTGTCTTTGTTAACCTCGGTTTGTCAGAATGACCATAACTTGACACTGGCTGCAGTGAAGAAGGTCTCCTTTTATAGAGTAGACAAATATGACTTTACATTAATGCTCTGGCCTGATAAATTACGTTTTACACTATAACTATAATAATGGATGGATAGATGGATGGATGGACTATAACGTTACATGTAACAGCATGACAGTTATGCCTTACAAAATATGCCAAGTGGGCAAACTTTGAAGGCTTCTACCACAGCCTAACTTAAGTATCAGAATACACTAACTTGTCTTTTTGTATTTGTATGTCTTACTGTCTGTTTTCTGGACCGTGTGTGTCCGTAATAAAAGCTTTGATTGATTGATTGATTAACAAAGCGGACCAGGACAAGTTATGTTGTTTAAACTAACCATGAAAAGGTAACACTAGCAATGTTAGTTATCTATAATGTTTTACATTTATAAGGCTGTACGGCTGCAGGCAGCCACTGTCGAGTTATGGTCATTCTGACAAACAGAGGTTAACAAAGACCACTACACGTTAAAGTCAAAAAACTTGAGCTGGACACTAAAATTGGTGTAAAAACACCAGCTAGTGTGAAGCTAACGTTAGTTAATGCTAACTTTTGTGCTAGCGATGCTTCATTTCCAGCTGTCCACCTATTTTCCCTTTATGTGTTAATGACAAAAAAAATGCCACTGCCGGGATAATGTCCCAAAGTATCTATTCAAAAAGGCTAATATCTTTCACATGTCTTACCTGTGGGCTGCGCCAGCAGGTTGCCTTGGCGGAGCGGACGCTATGCTGACTGCCAAGTGAATACTGTGGTGCTACATTCAATGTCATACATGGAAGTGGGAGAAGTCATTGTTCCTGCCGAACTGCACAATCAGTTTATTGCTCTTATAGTGTAATTGGTACCATGTGTTGTCGAATACAATTTTTTAAATGGAACTTTGTCACTTGCATCAGTTTATTAAGTAAACATCACATGTATATAGTGGATAGAAAGCATTCAGTCATAGTTCTCACAGTAACACCATTTCCTGAAGTCAACATGACAGAGGAGTCTTCTGCCTTCGTTGTTAGGCTGTCACTCATAATACCACGCCCCTCTGAGTTGAAGCTACGCCCCCCACACAAAATCAGGGCCAAAAGTCTGAAACCGAAAAAAAATTATCTGAAAGTGAAAAACAGATCTGAAAACGAAAAAAAAAGATTTGAAACCGAAAAAAAAAAAAAAAAAGATTTGAAGGCGTAAAAAAAATAAGTTTTGAATCTGAAAACATGAAATGTGGAACTGAAAACAAATATTAAAGTGAAAAATGAAAATTTATAATTTATTCAAAATAATTCCAGAATTTAATCTATATTTTATTCAAACTGAAAGAAAAATTGGTACACTTATTTTAAGTTTGAATACATGGTTTTATTTTTTCCAAGTTTTGACCAAAACTTAAATTTTCAATTTCAAGCTTTATTTTTTCAACTATATATATTTTTTTCAAATGAACAAAACATTTGGCCCTGATTTAGCTCCATATTCATTCTACAGCAAGATAATGACCCAAAACATAAGTCCAAGCTATGCCAGAACTACCTTAGGAAAAAAGAACAAGATGGTAAGCTTAAAAACATGGAGTGGCCAGCACAGTCACCAGACTTAAACCCCATTGAGCTGGTTGGGGATGAACTGGACAGAAAAGTGCCACACATTTATGGGAACTTCTGCAACAGAGTTGGGAAGAACTTTCCGAAGAATATTTGATTTCCACTGTAGAAAGAATGCCATGAGTCTGTTCAGCGGTTATATTGGCCAAAGGGGGCTACTTTGATGAGTCAAAAGTGTAGAATACATTTTGGTTTGTAAATTGATTCCATGATTTCTCTTTTAACTTAAATTGTTCATTTTTTCTATTCTTTCATTTCCGAGTACAATAAGACATTGAACTGCATGAATTTCAATAAATCCATCCATCCATCCATCCATCCATCTTCGTCCGCTTATCCGGTGTCGGGTCGCGGGGGGAGCAGCTCCAGCAGGGGACCCCAAACTTCCCTTTCCCGAGCAACATTAACCAGCTCCGACTGGGGGATCCCGAGGCGTTCCCAGGCCAGGATGGAGGTATAATCCCTCCACCTAGTCCTGGGTCTTCCCCGAGGCCTCATCCCAGCTATACGTGCCTGGAACACCTCCTTAGGGAGGCGCCCAGGGGGCATCCTTACCAGATGCCCGAACCACCTCAACTGGCTCCTTTCGACGCAAAGGAGCAGCGGCTCTACTCCGAGCTCCTCACGGATGACTGAGCTTCTCACCCTATCTCTAAGGGAGACGCCAGCCACCATCCTGAGGAAACCCATTTAATTTTTTACCCAGCCTTCATGACCATAGGTGAGGGTAGGAACGAAAACTGACCGGTAGATCGAGAGCTTTGCCTTCTGGCTCAGCTCTCTTTTCATCACAACAGTGCGATAGATTGAATGTAATACCGCACCCGCTGCGCCGATTCTCCGACCAATCTCCCGCTCCATTGTCTCCTCACTCGCGAACAAAACCCCAAGGTACTTGAACTCCTTCACTTGGGGTAAGGACTCATTCCCTACCCAGAGAAGGCATTCCATCGGTTTCCTGCTGAGAACCATGGCCTCCGATTTAGAGGTGCTGATCCTCATCCCAACCGCTTCACACTCGGTTGCGAACCGATCCAGTGAGTGCTGAAGGTCGCAGGCCGATGATGCCATCAGGACCACATCATCTGCAAAGAGCAGCGATGAGATCCCCAGCCCACCGAACTGCAACCCCTCCCCACCTCGATACGCCTCGATATCCTGTCCATAAATATTACAAACAGGATTGGTGACAAAGCGCAGCCCTGGCGGAGGCCAGCCCTCACCTGAAACGAGTCCGACTTACTACCGAGAACCCGGACACAGCTCTCACTTTGGTCGTACAGAGATTGGATGGCCCTGAGTAGAGACCCCCTCACCCCATACTCCCGCAGCACCTCCCACAGTATCTCCCGGGGGACCCGGTCATACGCCTTCTCCAAATCCACAAAACACATGTAGACCGGTTGGGCATACTCCCAGGCTCCCTCCAGGATCCTTGCGAGAGTGAAGAGCTGGTCCGTTGTTCCACGACCAGGACGGAATCCGCATTGTTCCTGATCAATCCGAGGTTCGACTATCGGCCGAACCCTCCTTTCCAGCACCTTGGAGTAGACTTTACCAGGGAGGCTGAGAAGTGTGATACCCCTGTAATTGGCACACACCCTCTGATCCCCCTTTTTAAAAAGGGGAACCACCACCCCAGTCTGCCACTCCTTTGGCACCGTCCCAGACTTCCACGCAATGTTGAAGAGGCGTGTCAACCAGGACAGCCCCTCCACACCCAGAGCCTTGAGCATTTCTGGACGGATCTCATCAATGCCCGGGGCTTTGCCACTGTGGAGTTGTTTGACTACATCAGTGACTTCCGCCTGGGAAATCGACGACAATCCCCCGTTATCCTCCAGCTCTGCCTCTAACATAGAGGGCGTATTAGTCGGATTCAGGAGTTCCTCAAAGTGCTCCTTCCACCGCCCTATTACCTCCTCAGTTGAGGTCAACAGTGTCCCATCCTTACTGTACACAGCTTGGATGGTTCCCCGCCCCCTCCTGAGGTGGCGAACAGTTTTCCAGAAGCACTTTGGTGCCGACCGAAAGTCCTTCTCCATGTCTTCTCCAAACTTCTCCCACACCCGCTGCTTTGCCTCTTTCACGGCAGAGGCTGCAGCCCTTCGGACCCTTCGGTACCCTGCAACTGCCTCCGGAGTCCTCCGGGATAACATATCCCGGAAAGACTCCTTCTTCAGTCGGACGGCTTCCCTGACCACCGGTGTCCACCACGGTGTTCGTGGGTTACCGCCCCTTGAGGCACCTAAGACCCTAAGACCACAGCTCCTCGCCGCAGCTTCAGCAATGGAAACTTTGAACATTGTCCACTCAGGTTCAATGCCCCCAGCCTCCACAGGGATGCACAAAAAGCTCTGCCGGAGGTGTGAGTTGAAAGTCTGTCGGACAGGGGCCTCCTCCAGACGTTCCCAATTTACCCGCACTACACATTTGGGCTTACCAGGTCTGTCCAGAGTCTTCCCCCACCCCCTGACCCAACTCACCACCAGATGGTGACCGGTTGACAGCTCTGCCCCTCTCTTCACCCAAGTGTCCAAAACATACGGCCTCAGATCAGATGAAACGATAATGAAATCGATCATTGACCTTCGGCCTAGGGTGCTCTCGTACCAAGTACACTTATGAGCATCCCTATGTTCGAACATGGTGTTCGTTATAGACAATCCATGACTAGCACAGAAGTCCAACAACAAACAACCACTCTGGTTTAGATCAGGGAGGCCATTCCTCCCAATCACGCCTCTCCAGGTGTCTCCATCATTGCCCACGTGTGCGTTGAAGTCCCCCAGCAGAACAATGGAGTCCCCCACTGGCGCCCCATGCAGGGCTCCACTCAAGGTCTCCAAGAAGGCCGAATACTCCGAACTCTTGTTTGGTGCATATGCACAAACAACAGTCAGAGTTTTCCCCCCCACAACCCGCAGGCGTAGGGATGCGACCCTCTCGTCCACCGGGGTAAACTCCAACGTAGCGGCGCTCAGCCGGGGGCTTGTTAGTTCTTTTCTTTTGTTTTTTTTGTTTTTAAAAACAAAGAGTTCTGAAGGTTCAGTTACCATGGAGACAGGGGGCTGCACCTGTTGCCAGACTGAGGGAAAATTACTGTTCCCAGTAAGGAGGGGTGTGGTTAGGGCTGGGCAATATCGAATCAAATCGTAAATCGAGTTTTTTATAAAAAATCGAGTTTTTTATAAAAAAAATCACAGATTTTTTTAGGGAAACAAATCGCCCAGCTCTATATGAGACTGGATATTGTCATAGATTTTGGATATCGTAATATGGCATAAGTGTTGTCTTTTCCTGGTTAGGCTGCATTACGGTAAAGTGATGTCATTTTCTGAACTTACCAGACTGTTGTAGCTGTTCTATTATTTGCCTTTTCCCCATTTAGACATTATGTCCACATTACTGATGATATTTATCTAAAATCTAAGTGTGAAGATATTTTGTTAAAGCACCAATTGTCGACCCTAGAATATCGCCTCATAATCGATATCGAGGTATTTGGTCAAGAATATCATGATATCTGATTTTCTCCATATCGCGCAGCCCAGGTGTGGTGGTGATAAAAGTAATTTAAGTTACTTTTGGGTGGAATAACTTTTATATTGAATGTTAAGTCTGTGTTTTAGCAAAGAAAGGGTATGTGTCCAAAAACGCGTTACATGACGTGGTTCACCCCAAAAAAGATAAAACCTTACAGTAATCTCACAAAATGTATTCCATAAGTATGTCATCATGTCAGTGCAATTTAGACAAGTCCAATGGATTCATAGACCCAGAAAACATGGGGTTAGACACCAAGATTACTTGGCTAGGTCAAATAATGAAGGAGTTAGGATATTTTGAGGGCTTCCTGCATGGCTTCCTGCCAACACCATCTTCAAAATAACACTTTTATAGTGGTCAAACTTTGGTAAACTTTTAGTATGTTATTAAGGACACCTAATATTACAAAAAACAGCCGAGAAACCTTTTGTTAGAATTTTTGTAGGGTTTGGTGTTTTTTTTTTCATATATGCAGCCGCCTATTAGTTTTTTGTTTTTTCTGTTGAACATATTGATTTAGCTTCATTTTACATTTAGGAAGCAAATTCAATCACTTTAGCCAGACAGAGGCAACTGTTGCTAATTTGCAGATGGAAACAAACTCATCAAGCATGTTGATGTTCAACAGATGTTGATATCCCAGCCTGCAACAACACTGAATAAGTGAATATGAAACAACACTAAGAGAAAGTTGAGATGGCATCTATAGTGATGCAACCTGTCCTTGTCTCTCTCTCTCCTCAGCCTATTCCTCCCCCCTTTTTCTTCTCTTAGTCTCCTCTCCATCTTCCCACTCTCCTCTGTACCTTATTTTCTTGAGACATAATTACCTCCGCGTCTTGGTATTCTTGGTAATTCAGCTTTATGGTTGAAGTACTCTCTCTCACTATTTGTCTTTGTCTGCTCCTGCCCGACCGTCTTCACTCCGACACATAAAATGTCAAAAGGGTCATCTGTTATTTATATATCCATTCACTAATCCTTTTTGTCTCTGTCTGTGCCTCCTGATGATTTTGTGTGTGTATATGTGTGTGTTTTGCAGGAGGTTTGGGCATGTTGGTGTGAGTTGCTCTCCTACCTGGAGCAGGAAAACGCCTTCCTGGACCAGCTGGAGCAGAAGCTGGATGAGACGGAAAACCTCCAAGGAGGTGCGGAGGAGCTGCAGGAGGCGCTGGATGTGAGTATGAAGAGAGGGTGAACAGAACATATAAGACAAGCTTTTTTAGAGACTCAGAAAAAGGGGTTGATATGATGCAAAACTTCATGTATGGGTGGGGTGTGTGTGTGTATGCATGTATGTGACTTGTTAGATGAGGAGAAGGCCATTTTGTGTGTATGTTTGTGTGTGTGAGGCAAGTGCCGATTTCCTGTTAAAGAACAAAAAAGTATGTACAAAATAAAAAGGTGGTCTAAAAGTGTGTCTATAGGGGACTAGGGGAGATGAGGTGGAAGAAAAAGGCAGGTTATGTTTTTCTCTTTATAAAGCAAGACGGAGGGATGCTCCTATACTGAGGGTTAAGCCTGCTTAAATCATGCAGATCCGCGCCAAGCAGTGATCACACGCATTTCCACTGTGTCCTCACAGCAGGGAAACCAGCACTGAGCCACTGTGCTTTGGTAGCAGGGCAGACTGCAGCCAACCTGGTACATCTCCTCCCACAAACCACTCTTGCGCTAAACTGATTGGCTGAAGACATTATGTTTGTGCAGGAGACTAGAGACAAATCTCTGTTTGTAAAAGTCTGTCTGTGTTCATCTCTCAGTACTAGCTTCTACCTAATCATATCAGCCTAATTATTGTTTACTGATTGGTTTAAGCCGTATTGGAGCTGTGTTAAGTTACTGATGATGTAGTCTCGCATTGCCAGACCTATCTCCACAGCGCTGCTAAGTAAGGTCTAGCCCCTCCACACATAGGATAGGACAAAAAAACATTTGAACATGAAAATCTGAAAAGACAAAAGAAAAATAAAGAGAGAAAATTACACGTGTACATGTTTCAAAAACATGCACACATGCATGCATTAAAAGAAATAATAGAAAAGTAGAATGTCAACCCGTTATGCTGATAAACTGATACAAATTTTTACATTGACCGTTTACCCAGAGAGATTATGAAATCGCAGTAACTGCTAAACATGATCAACTTCCTAATTCTTTTTTATTTATTTGTTTTTAGATCATTTTTTGGGGGCTTTTCCCTTTATTTGTGGTGACAGTGGATAGACAGGAAAGGTGGGAGAGAGAGATGGGGAATGACACGCAGCAAAGGGCAGGTAGGTCGGACTCGAACCTGGGCCGCTGCAAAGGACTCAGCCTACATGGGGCGCACGCTCTTACTGAGTGAGCTAGAGTTCGCCCCATCTTACCAGATCTTCAAAACAAAATGGATCATTAAATGTGCAAGGGCCACCGAAAAAAAGAAGTATGGAAGAAATGCAAAGAAAGGAATATTACAATTTAAGGAGACAAAAAAGGAAGTTTTTTTTCTTATTATTTTTAACTAGGATTCATTGGGGAGAAATATCATTAAGAGGAAATATGTGATGTGAGGTACTTCTGGAAAAGCTGATTTTCATCTAATAACAGATAATATATTAGAGATTATACTAGCAGGCATGTGTCCGTTTCTCTGATAATTATGTTATGTAAGACACAGAAAAAAACTATTTAAAAAAAGTGAATCCAATGGAATTTACTGTATATTGAATCTTGCAATAAGAGACATTGGGGCTTCCTAAATAAAAAAATTGGAATGGCTTATGTGTTAACCCTAACTCATGAATTTGCTTAAGCTGTGCTTTTGCAGATTGCCTTAGATGTCATATCCAGGGATTTAGTGAGATTATATAATGCAAAAGATTAAAATCTTTACACCAGGGTGCATTCTTTCATTTAAATTTACAGAACAGCAAATACAGTAACCCACTCAGGTGTACTTTACTATGCAAAACTGATATCAGCCAAAGAGACCTTTTTAGGGATTTCAAAAGATGTGAAAAGCTGTTAAGCACCGAGGTCAGACGAACAATGGGTAATTGACCTCTTTTAGCATCTACATGTCATCTCCTTACACTCTTATCCTGCATAATGTTCAATAATGTATGCTTCTCCTAGCTCATCATGAGTCACCTTCAAACAAAACAATATCAGCTTGTATGCAAAAAGCCATTACCACCAAAGGCATATTTTTCTGTGGCTTCACTTAATGGAAGCTACCATGCTGGAATTTACTACAGCAAATTCAAAGTAGTATGGTCAAGTGTGATTGATGGTGTTTTTTTGTGTTTGTCTTTGTACAGAGTCTAGAGGTTCTTTTGCTGCACCCAGAGGACAACAGAAACCAGATTCGGGAGCTGGCCCAGACGCTGATGGACGGAGGCGTTCTGGATGAACTTATACAGCAAAAACTGGACGCTTTCAACATACGATGGGATGAGCTAATGGCGAGGGTAAGACATCATAAATACAGAAACATACAGCATGTACACACTGAGGTCGGATGGTATGCTAAATGCCTAGTGAACTGCTCTTGGATTGAAATAGAAAAAATATATGCGAGCAGAGACATCAGATTTTAAGGCAAATATATTTTTAGCAGTAGCTTTTGGCTACTGTTATCTGCATCATTCTGTTGGACTTGTATTGTTTACAAGAACACTCCAGGGCACCTTTAACCAGACTGAATAAAAATGATAAAAGTCACTTACTTTTCCTGTTCAAGTATCTGTTGAGAGAGATATGTTTGTCATCACAATCATGGTCTTAAATGTAGGAATTACATTCATTCAGTGGCAATTTCCTTTAATTAACCCTAAAAGGTTCCATAGATTTGGCTACTGTATCTAACATTTGTGTTGGTGTGTTGGATTTGAACTTTCTCTTTATCCTGCCCATCTGCTTGGATTCCTTTTTGTTCTAAATTACATCTAGGGCTGAAACAACAGACAGAAAAGTAGTTGGCACATTTTTGATAATTACATGCTGCAAAAAATGGCAAAATGTCCCTGGTTCAGGATTCTGTCATGATCCTGTGTTTTCTTTAGTTTCTTGTTTTTATTTTGTAGGGACACTTCTCTTGTTTCATGTCTTCTTTAGTCTATATCCACAATGTTCCACTTCCGGGATTGCTGCGGTGCCGGAGAAAATTCATTCTCTTCTGCTTTCTTTGTGTGGTAATTTTAATTTCCGGACGATTTAGGAGCACATGCTGTACGCAGACAAACACCGGAACAAAACAGAACATTAACACAACCCCCCTGATATTATGTGAGAATGCGCGAATCGGCTCTGACGGCATTCAAATCAATTACCTGAAATCACCCACCCACACCCACCCAAATATGTTGTTTTTACCCTCTCTACAGTCTCTGTAGGCTATTTCTTTTTAAATGACGTATTGTAGGGATGTATGCATGTTTTCATTAAAGATTTACTGTAGTGATGAGAGAGGATGCTTTCAGTAACTGTAAATGTTTCCATGTGTGCAGTAATGTCACTCTAGCTGATATCGTGGGACATTTAAGCAGCAAAATTAAACACTGTTGTTATAAACTAGAGAATATTGTCCTCATTAATAATGTATTTCTTTCACTCACTCGCAATCATCTACAGTAACCCTTATAATATAGAATATTAGCCTACAGTAGATTCCTAGGTCTAACACGTTCTGCTTATCTTGCATACATAATCGGGATGCATGTGGATAAAAATGAGTGGGAAGGAGGGTGAGCCTGAGCAAGCAATAATGATAATACACTTATACACTCAAATATGATGGGAAATAAAATGGTGATGAAGTGATATTTTCCACCGGGTTGTCCACGTTTATAGAGCCCGCATGAAAGAACACAGTGAAAACGCATGGGGCGAGTTTGTCATCTTCTCAGTCTCAAGTTTTCCAACTTTTTCCCTAGCGTCGGTGTCTGTGTTTTCAGTGTTCTGGTCATTTTTGATTGATACCTTCATTGGATTTTTTTGTTAGTTCCCTGCCTGTTTTTGGACTCTGTAAGCCTTTGGTTATTAAATTATGTTACGGCATTTGGGTTCTTCCCCTGCTGCTTGTTCTGCAATCGTGACAGCTTCTCTAGTGTGGATATGTGTGTCTTGTATAGTAGTAAGGGCCATTTTATTGACCAGAATGCTTAAACAATTAATAGTGAAAATAATACTTTGGCCCAACATTTGATTTGTAGTTATTGAATATTTTGTAGTATCCCTTTTTGGTGTAGCACTTTTGTACACTGTCTCTCTCTCACACACACACACACAAACACACACACACACACACACACACACACACACACACACACACACACACACACACACACACACACACACACACACACAGACAGACTGTCAACAGCACTTTTTCATTTGTCACTGCACATTTCTGTAATAATATATGATTTGTGTGAGTGTAACAACTGAAACTTATACACACTTATAAAACCAGGTGGAAACAGGGCCTTAGTTGCAGCCGTATTTACATCCATTTCTCTTTTCCCACGCTTAATCCTCCCTTCTTCCCTTTCCTCAATTTATTACACCTTCTTGCACTTCTTTGTCATATTCCTGTCACCCTTTTTTCTTCTATTTCATACCACTACCCATCCTCTTTCTCCCTTTCCTTCCCCCCTCCTTCCTGCTTCTGCCTTTTCTTCATAAATTTCTTACTCCTCTTCACTCTCTCATCCTCTCTCCTCTTCCTAAATTTGCTCCTCCTTTTCCTCCTCTTCCTTTCCCAACAACTTTCTTCCCTCCTTCTAGCCATCATCAGCAGCAATACATTCTGATCCTCTTGTGGTGATCCTCAGTGACAGATTAGACACACTTGCACCCACTCACACACACACAGAGGCACACACTCATTGCCCGCTGGGTTGATCCTCCCTCACAATAGAACCAGATTAATGTTCTCCTTGCAGCCTGATAAGCCTCCCTTTGTTTGTCTACCCATCAGAGGCAGTGTGTATGTGTGTGTGTGTGTCTGTGTGTGAGATAGTCTTTTATTTCAGAGTTTTTTGTATTTTTTGGGAGGAAGTGTGATTTTTTTTGTTGTGTGTGTGTGTGTGTGTGTGTGTGTGTGTGTGTGTGTGTTTTCGAAAGCACTACGGAAGCTGGTGTCCTTTGCTTTGGTGTATATGTCAGCATGTATGCATGTGAGGTAAGGCCAGGTGGCTCGGAGCCCTGTTTGTTTGTCATCCATAAAGGGGAGGGGGAGCTCAGAGACAGGTCAGGAGTGTTTGTGAGTACCACTGAAAAGACGGATGGAGGCGCAAAAGCACACAGAGACCAAAATACAAAACTGACACAGTGATATCTATTTTATTAATTAAAGCAGGCACCCTAAATGTTTTCTAAATACATTATATCTAACACCTTTTAAAATTGAGTTTTCTAGAAAGGGTGTTTTGCAAGGTTCAATCTGTTACAAAAAGCAGTTTACCCTTACTTTGTTTTAAAATACCGACGTAATGAGTTATTATATCATAACTAATAACATTAATTATGATTCTGGTACCAGGGCCCTGGAACTAAATGGAATGCAGCTAGTTATGTTATTAGTACCAATGATTTTCTTGTTATGAAATGTGTAGAAATGTCTGCTGTGAAAAGGTCCTATTTAGACACATTCTGGCTAAATGTATACCCACGGGGGAACCTAATTTGTACTTCATTTATTCCAGTGAGGACATTTGTTCACTGCATTTGACCCATCTTAACTATTTAGGAGCAGTGGGCAGTACCACAGTGCAGGGACCAACTTCAGTTCTAAGGCTGGTGACTTGATCAAAGGAGTGAATCAATAGGTGCACGTACAGGTGGAAAGAACCCCATGGATAGGCCCTCATGTGGCCAATGGCAGGTTCCCTTTTATTTGCTGTAGCTGCATGTGGAGCAGCAACCCTGACCAAGGTATAGCTTCCGTACTCCATCTGGCATTGGCACTATTTTGATTGCCTTTACAACTAGACTAAGACATTATAGATGTCATTCAAATCAAGGTTAGGCATTAAAGAAGTATATTTCTTATATATTTCCTACTTCTTATCCAAAGAAAACTATTTCAAGTTCAAGAGTCAAAAAGCTGTATGTCAACCCTTCCCCAGCATCAGATGGAGCCAAGTTCTCATGAGTGCAGGGGTCCAAGTAAATGCAGAGACAGTAGAATAAGTATATAATCTCATTATATCAATGTCCCACTTAAAAACTCGTGAAGATAATTCCAGCCTGTGCATGCAAAAAAAAGTTGTCTCGCATCTTTGTCTGCACTTCTTTAGATCAAAGAGGCATGTATGCTTTTTTTAATTTCAGCTTCTTGTAATGGCTGAAAACCAATAAGAGGAAGAATGGTGTGGCGAGCGCTGCTTGCGCTTTGCTGACAGCAGTTATGTGACAGTGATCCTCTATCTCTCTTGTTCACAATCACTGCATTTGTGACGGTGTGTCTGTGTGCGAGAGAAGAAGTAATAAGGGAAAACCGAGTGTTTAATGAGAATATGTATTCATGAGCCGACAATTGCCAGGGAAATGGAGTACATCGCCACAGGGAAGGTTGTTATCAATGTTTGTCTAAATATTTAATCTCACTCAACTTCTCATGTTATACATTATCAACTAAGACACATCCACTGGTAACATTAGAAGCTGTGTGTGTGTGTGTGTGTGTGTGTGTGTGTGTGTGTGTGTGTGTGTGTGTGTGTGTGTGTGTGTGTGTGTGTGTGTGTGTGTGTTTGCGCGCGCCTGCCTGCCTGTATGTTAGTGTGAAAGACGCACAAGGGTTAGGCAGGCCAGGGCTATTTTTAGAGTCATTATCCTTCTGCAAGAGCTTAGCATGCTCACCTGATACCACATACACCATACACACTCTCTGTCTCCCTCTCACATGAGCTCATACAAGCCTGTGATGTAATAGGCCCGTTTACTAGTTAATCTCGTAGGCAGTCACTAGAAGGAAAGGCAAAAAGGAAACACTAATTGCCAGGCATCAGAAGATCATTGGTCATTTGTGTTGTTAGTGACGACGGTGGCGTTGATGTGGTCGATCACACAGAGGCAACATGAGAGAGAAACCCCGGATTCCGTCCTTCAAGAGGGTACATGCAGGGGAAGTGTGTGTGTGTGTGTGTGTGTGTGTGTGTGTGTGTGTGTGTGTGTGTGTGTGTATACAGTATGTGCTCGTTTGTAGGTAGTGTGGTTGTGTGTGTATGTGTTTGTGCATTAAAGTTGTTGTGACCTACACATGCTAGAAACTATACTGTACCTAGATACCACATCCGGCTTGTTCCGCTGCCATCTACCAAATTCCAAAAGTAAGCAACAAGGAATAATATTTAAAAAAAGGTGTTTTGAAATATCATACTTTTAAGAACATGTTGAATTTAATACAACAATTAAGACATGACTGTCCTGATACAAAATTAAGCTAAAGCTAGCTTATGTCAGGTAAAGTATTTTTTATTTAAGTAAGTAGTAATATATCTGTAAAATGCTGAAATTTTGTTTTTCATGCGGCATCTCCGGGGCTGAACTGCAGTTCCTCGAGTGGCCACTTGAGACGAGTCAATCCCCATAGATGTTTAGAGAAACGCAACTTTACAGCAGAAATGAACATGTTTACAGCCTGGTAAACTAATTACCAGTGTAGTTATTTCAATGGAATCCCCGCAATTAGTGGACTCACTTGCAGAGGCGAAGAAAATTTTGAAAACTTTGAAACTTAATCTTTGGAGAAATAAGACCCACAAATTTTCCCCTTTGACCAGTAGCAAGCCAGCTTGACAGTGCTGATGGAGGGCCAGAGAGTCTACTAGAAGGAAGCTATCATAGCCTATAAGTCAATCGTACAAATGCGTCCTTATAGGTAGTGTGAGCATATTGCCTTGTTAGCAACCAGGCTGACAAACTTGCAACAGGGACAGTTAGCAAGCAGTTAACGAGCTTGCTTATTCCCTGTTCAATAATACTCTTTATTGAAGTAAATTTAAATAATCCTGTGGACAAAACGCAAGTGATGGAATAAACAA
Source organism: Perca flavescens (assembly GCF_004354835.1). Taxonomy (NCBI): domain Eukaryota; kingdom Metazoa; phylum Chordata; class Actinopteri; order Perciformes; family Percidae; genus Perca; species Perca flavescens. The sequence goes on from NC_041354.1 coordinate 13,427,564, forward strand.
CATAGTCCAGAGAAAATAGAGCTATTTTAACTGATTAGCGCTAGCATGTCCCATGGCTAGATTGTTAGTTAACCAGTAGTTTACCAACTAGCCCTGTGAGTAGTGACTAGGTAACCCAGCTTCCAGAACAACATATTTCACAAAGACATGGATTAATTAAAGCCAGCGATATTCTGCATTTTTATTACTGTCAAAAATCCTATGAAAACACCAAAACCAGCAGTCTGTTAGTCTCTTAGATACTTTGACTTCTCTACCCTGTCTGCGGCTTTCTGTCCCAAAGCCCATTGGTGTCTACCGAATATAAAAATCTTAAGAAAGTGCTCAAAGGGGTGTCTGTGTAGCTCACCTGGTTGAGCATGCACCGCATGTTCAGAGGCTCAGTCCCTGACGCAGCAGCCGAGGGTTGGATTCCAACCTGCGGCCATTTGCTGCATGTCATTCCCCCTCTCTCTCCCCTTTCAAGACTTCAGCTATCATATCAAATAAAGGCCTTAAATGCCCTAAAAATAATCACAAAAGTTTTTTTTTTTTTTTCCAAGTCCGTTCTAGGCACCTAACCTTTACCGGTCTCTTTTTTAATTAATCTATTGGCCTTATTTCAGATTTCACATTTTGAAATGTAGTAGGCTTTGTCTGTGTTCACAATTGTAGAGGTTTTGATGTTATTCAGAATACACTTCTAATATACTGTAGTACACTAACTGCAAAAACAAACCATAAACAAGACAGGTTATATGTGAATGAAATATACCATGCTCCCCCAGATGATTTTCTAAGAGATTATGAATGTATAAATTCATGGAAAAATTAACTGATGTGTTTTCCGTTTTCTGTATTTATCGTCTGTTTTTCTATATTTTTTGTCAAGGCGTGATGTGTTTCCTGTTTCCCCAGGCAGCGCTTAGGCAGAAGGAACTGGAGAAGAGTGTCAAGTGGGCCCAGGAGAATGACAAGACGCTGAGAGAGATCCAGGATTCTCTGGCCAACACCGACCGCCACCTCACTGCGTACCTGGCTGACCTTATAGACGCCCAGCAGATACCACAGGAGGCTCAGGTAGCCAAACACGTCCTCATACCTAAACAACAGAATAGCTTTTTGCCAATTGTTCCCCAAAACTAAATATATGACCGTTGGAGACTACCAGCAACAGACACATTTTTTTAAACCAGTAGCAGTTTTAAACACGTGCTACTACTTGGTTAGATTTACATATGTGACGTAAGTATGTTGCATAAGTTAACTTACTGTACGTACGTATACTAAAATAAGTCAATGTTGCCTTTTTTCCTAGGTCAAAATCCTTTGTTTGTTTGACCCATCCATCCACCCTGACCTCCTACCAATGTGGACTTTGTCGCTCTTTATACTGCGTCACCTGACTTCCTACCTTTGCTCCTGTCATAATGACTATGCCCGCTAGAGGTCACTGCCTTACCATAAACGTAAATATGTGATATACAACTTATACCGCTGTTTTGGGGGTAGGGCGGTCTGGGTAGCCATCAGCGTGTATCTGTTTGTGTTTAATCATTTACAAGAATTAAAGCTGGGCCAGTATACCTAGACTATTTCCATCTTTGGGGGTTTACATCATTCGGTTCAGAAATCCAGACTTTGCTGGACCCAACCAGTGGGACCAACCAGACCCGACTAGATGCAAACAGAACTGATGAGACTTAACCAAACCAAACTTCACCTGACTGATTCTGACTGAGAAACCATCATTCACTAGATTGGCTAGAGATGCCTTGATGTAACCAGACCCAAAAAGACCAATCTGGACCTGCCGTTATTAGACAGTAAATCAGACAATAGATTGTGAAATAATTGCCTGAAATGAAAATGTGTGAGAGAGAGAGAGAGTGTGTGTGTGTGTGTGTGTGTGTGTGTGTGTGTGTGTGTGTGTGTGTGTGTGTGTGTGTGGGGGAAGGGATGGAGAGATTACCTCTATGTGCATTTTAGACCACAAGTGCATATAATGACTCTCTCTCTCTCTCCCTCATATACACGCACACGCATACACACACACACACACACACACACACACACACACACACACACACACACACACACACACACACACACACATACATACATACATGGGAAGATGAGAGAATGATTGGATTAGAGTTAAGTGGATGAGCATATGTGATTACAGGGCACTTGGTATTTAAAAAGAAATAGGCGTTATGGAAACCAAGAGTGTGTGTGTGTGTGTGTGTGTGTGTGTGTGTGTGTGTGCGTGTGTGCATGCGTGGAGAGAGGGTAACAGGTTATTAAATCTCCTATCACCTTGTTGCCTCCTGCCCCCTTGTGATCAGCAGAGAGAGCTACACTATCAATCCATTTAACATGTATTGACTTGTTTTTCACTTTTCAATTCAATTTACTAAATTGATATACTTCATAACTATAATGTAAAAAAAAAAAATGTTTATTCATTTTAGTTTAAAAAAGATTTTGGCTGGTCTGTCAATAATTAAGTTAATTTGTGGAATCCTTTTTATTTATAATTTGGCATTAAAAGATGTGTGTTTGTATGTGTTTGTTTAATAGAAAATCCAGTCGGAGCTGAGTGGCCATGATGCGACCCTGGAGGACATGAGGAAGAAGAACCAGGACAAAGAGACGTCCCAGAGGGTCATGGGACAGATAGACCTTACCCAGGTACACACTCACACCTGCACATGTTTTTTGGGGGGGTCTCAAAAGATAAAGTGAACTCCTCTGATTTTCCGCATCAAAGTGTGTTTCCAGGTGTTTTGGTGAGTATTACTACATTTGTGAAAAAGTTATATAAAGCCCTTTGCGTCTCCAGAGGGAGCTGTGTGATAAATGTCCTTAAGTGATGTCAGTGTCGGTTGGAGCTGAAGACCTCTGTAGCTCCTCATGTCTGCTGCAGGCTAGAGGCTCCAGGCTATATTAGCCACTGCTAGCGCAACACACCCCAATCTCTGACCAAACGGTTGGCAGGGCCGGTGGCAGCAATGGGCACCAAACGTGCGTCTTGCCCACCCAATCAAAAGTTAAGAAAATGTATTCAGCCACTGGAACAAATTGCACAGAATATACCAGTACCATTTCTAACTTCTGATTAGGTGGGCAGCCTAAAGCCCACTGCCCCGTCTTCTCATTGTTTTAGTGCTCTGAAGCTGTCCGTCGCTTTGTGTCCACTCTCTCTGTAAAAAAAGAGATCCGCAGTCAGTGTAGCAGCTCCAGCTGATTTTAATGGACGCGCTTCTGTGTGTGTGTCTGCTGCAAACATGTGGCACTGTGTCTGAGCTTCTGCCGTAGTTTCTGTTTTCCACCTCTGATGTAGAGCGGCGTTCAGCTGTTTCCCTAAACTTGGATCTCTGCATCCGTCAGACGGTGTAGATGAGATACTGCCATATCAGCAGAGCAATAACGTAATGCACAGTAGACTACAGGACAGGTGTTTTTTCTTGAAATATGGTGACTTTATTCTCGTAATATTATGACTTTTATCTCAAACTAAGATGGGATGAGTTACAATTTGAATGTGCACTCAAGTTTAGAACATGAGCAGAAATCTTGCTAAAAGACATATGAGCGATTACTCTAGGGGTTTATTAAATAAAATGAATTAATGTAGCCTATCATTCACATGAATAAGTGCCACAAAAACATTTAAAGGTTAAAGGTTAGTTCCCCAAACAAAAGACGCAAAAGAGGAGGGAGGAGTAAATCATGCCTAGGCCTACATGTGTGTTGACTCAGCAGAGATAACATTAAATGAGAAAAGTTGATCCACAGGAGAATCAATATTTGAAAAATACAGAATGCCTGAGAGCCTTACTTCATTATATTCCATTATGTTTTATATTTTCAATTATTTTCCTTTACATAAATAAAGACATTTTCAGCATCAATTGAAATAGGTGCATGAAAATTCACCAGAATGCAGGAAATTAAGTGTTTAATACTAAAATTTTTCAGGGGGAGGACCGCCAGACCCCCCGACATTATATGCCTCCCCAAATATATTCAAATATATTCTATGCCTTTGGCTTGCCAGGCCAGCTGGTATTAGGTCAAATGTTTGTGCCATGTCACCAAGTTGCACACTTATTTTTTCTACCAGCCCACCCTGATATAGCAGGCTAGAACCAGCCCTGCGGTCTTAGTTGCATTGTGGGTAATGCACGTGCCTTTTGACAAGGAAGTAGAATGTGGGGAATAAAAAAGGCAATATCTCTGGTTGTGCTGCATTGAATTTTTGTCAGCATGTAGAAAAGGGCACAACATCAGGTGAACCATTAGCAACAAATCCTGGTGTCTTGTCAGGCGATTGAAATGATTAATGAAGGTTTCCCAGTTGTGCCAGCTGTGCATATCGTAAGGAGGAGAGGTGCAGCCGGATACCCAATCCATTGAAAACATGGATGCTTCTGCCTCTGCAATCTGCACTTGTCTTATTTCTTTCTATAATTTACTTCATTTCCCAGCTGCCCCTCTGCATTACCACAGCACCCAAGCCTATAGCTACTGCCCAGCAGCAGCACTGAGCCTGTATTTGATTGCAGGTCAGTATGCGTCTCTCTTTCCTTTTCACAGAAAATGCTGACAGATGTGTGGACAAAGTTCCGCCTCTTTCAGAAACCGGCAAACTTTGACAGTCGACTGGCTGAGTGTGAGCGCATGCTGGCTGGGGTCAAAAGCCAGGTGGGGGTGCTGGACATCCGCAGTGTGGAGCAGGACGTGGTACAGTCACAGCTGGATCAGTGCATGGTGGGTCATTATGGCAGATAGATGGATACATTTATGGTTTGATCCTATGTTAAGCCTCTGCTGTCTGTTTGTGTCTAACAGAAGTTATACAAGGTGCTGAGTGAAGTGAAAGGGGAGGTGGAAACGGTGATAAAAACAGGCAGACAGATCGTCCAGAGGCAGCAGACAGAGCAGCCCAAAGAGCTGGACGACAGGGTGACCGCCCTCAAACTGCTCTACAACCAGCTGGGCTCACAGGTTAGAACACACACACACACACAGACAAACACACACATGATCATACAAGTCAGATTTAGACATGGATGTATCCTTTTTATGTGTGTGTAGGTAACTGAGAGTAAACTGGAGCTGGAGAAAAGTCTGAAGTTGTCCAGGAAGCTGCGTAAGGAGCTGAACGGGCTGACTGAGTGGCTCGCCGCAACCGACGCTGAACTGACCAGGCGCTCTGCTGTGGACGGTATGCCCAGTGACCTGGAGGCTGAGGTGGCATGGGCACAGGTATGATACACACATACAGTATATAGACACAAAACATAAAGTCAGCAGTGTGTTGTGTGTTGTGACCTTGTTGCATATTGTTATGAGTTGAGACAAAAGGTTGTAACATGGAGAAGGGTAAGGAGAACAAAACACAACACTGGCATCAAGGCTTGCGAAAAACAGGTAGCCATTTATTTGCAATATCCAAAAATAATGGGTTAAAGAACAGTGTTGGGGAAGTTACTTTTAAAAAGTAGTGTTTGCTTGTTACTCGTAAAAAAGTAATCCATTACTTTACTTAGTATGTTACCTTCTATGGAAGGTAACTTTTTACGCTACTCGTTACTATTACGTTACTTTTACGTTACTTTTAAAAGCAGGCATCTCTTCTTGCTTGCCATGATTGCTCTGCTACCAGCCTCGGTCACATAGCCTACCGTGTGGAGCTTGTGAGCGTGCAGCTGAGAAGGCAGTGTCGCTGTCAAATCTGTCCCTGGGAAAAGTAACGTTGCGCCGAATTGAAAAAGAACCTACGTTTTGTTACCAAGTTTTCAGTAGTAGCGCGTTACACTACTTTTTACCTGAAAAAGTACAAAACTGGGAAAGAAGGACACTGTAGGCACGATTCAACTGATACATTTTCAACAAAAGAGAAACAACTCAACATGGACTTCGCCCCACTACATTGTACTCACATATTAATGGTGCGTTCTTTTTGTCTTGTAATCGCGACTAGTAGCTCGAGTGTGACGTCACATCCGTGTCGAAAAACGAATAACCGCGCGTCGTTGCGTTCTTTTTGTCAAACAATACTACGAGTCGGAGAAAAGATGGATTTTTGTAACATTTTTAGTAACATTTAGGATTCTATTCACCCAGTTCTTGACATTTTACACAAATATATTTCACAGTTTGATACATGAAAATTACGTTTTGATTAACGTTAACGTTCGGCTACTGCTCTGCTTTCTGCTCAAGACTCGGCTTAAAGCCATTGTTGTCATATAGCAACCGAGTGTCTCTAGCCAATTTCAGCTGCACAAGCTACAAAATAACTAATTAGGCGGTATTTAACTCCTAATAAGACTGTAGCGACATGCCTATAGGTAGTAGTATACAGTGCTATGTGCACCACTTCTTCATTTGGTTACAACAACGACAAAAGTGCTTAAAATTGTAGAAAACCACAATGTTTACTACGTGTGATGCACGACGTAGCCATCTTTGAAAGTGAACTCGGGGTCCTCTGAGTTCAGACGACTTGACGAGTCGTATATACGACCTCGGTGGCGTTCTTTTTGCAACTTCCGGTTCGTAACTCTGGAAAACGACTCGTAGATCGACTTCGGTGGACAAAAAGAACGCACCAAAAGTATGAGAACCCACCGTCTCAGTTTAAACTGACCTATCAGGTCGTATAGAGACATAGTCTATGCTAAAAATAGACATGATTGACCTTTAACCTGTTAGGTTGAGTCTGCTATAACTCCCCTCTTGTGCCCTTTTCTTCATTAGTCCATCCATGGGGAGACAGAGAGGCGTCAGCCACAGCTACAGGCCGTGGTGGACCTTGCAGAGGCCCTCAAAGCGGTGCTCCGGGGTCATGGGGGCCTGGTGGACGACAAAGTCAGCCTGCTGCGCTGCAACTGGATCGCGGTCACATCAAGAGCAGAAGAATGGCTCAACCTGCTGCTGGTCAGAAAAAGAAAAAAGAAAAGCATTTAAAAAACTATCATAACTTATCATGCCCATTTTTCTGTCTAATCAGTGCTATAATTATTCCAAACTCTCTAAAAATAACCCATTAGATGTGTCACTGTTTGCAGCCTCAAGAAACAAATACTTTCTCTCTCTCTCTCTCTCTCTCTCTCTCTCTCTCTCTCTCTCTCTCTCATAGGACTACCAACAACAGATGCAGAAGTTGGATGGAGAGATAAAGGAAGTGAACGAATGGATCGACGGAGCAGAGAAAAAGATGGACAGCCAGGGGCCCAACGACGCCGTGCTGAAGGTTGTAATTTCTATCTTTGTGTGTGTTGTGTTTTATCTAGTCCATATCTTTTATGTTTCTCGGTGTTGTTCTCCACTAATTCTCTGAGTCTGTCTGTAGATTAAATTTGAAGGAGGTGGATTTTGAGAAGAAATGCAGTTTTACTTGATAACACAGATAATTATCCTGTTATTATTAGCTGTGAGAGAGAGTCATAAACCATTAACTCACACTCATCTTTCGTTAATGCCCTATGAGAGGCAGCAAGTGTTCACTCCACAGTATTGTTAAATAATGGATTGATACCATTTTAATTCAGTGGAACGGTCTAAACAAATACTTTAAAATTGCCCAAAAAAGAAAGGGAAAGGGAAGTTTGGGGTCCCCTGCTGGAGCTGCTCCCCCCGCGACCCGATACCGGATAAGCTGGCGAAGATGGATGGATGGATGGATGCCCAAAAAAGATTATAAATTGAGGAAGAGGTTTTTAAAGTAAAATATTTTAATGGTATTTAGAATTTAACATTAAGTATTCAATAATGGTTACATTTCACAATTAGGTGTTTGATGTGAAGCTATTCAAAAAGTCTGTTTTGGAATTTTATATTTTCTCTGTTGATCTTTAAATGTGTACACTAATTCTCTTTATTGTCACAAAATATAGAGATTTTTTAAAGCCCAGAATTTAATCACTGGCACCAAGGATGACATTTCTGTTATCCCAAAAAGGGGGGTGAAACAAGGCATACATTGAACTTTAAATCATGCAGCTCTAATTTTGTGCCTTTGTGTGTTTTGTTTCACTTTATGTCTTGCAGGTGTTGCGTGCAGAGCTGGAGCTGACGAGGGGTAAGATGGAGGAGGTGAGAGCTCTGGCCCAGGAGCTCATGTGCACCAGGGGGGAGAACTGCCAGGCCCAGGTGGGACCCAAAGTGGAGCAGCTCAACCAGAGATTTGACACCATCGCAGAACACATCGCCTCCAGGCTGGTAGGAAAGAATTCTACCCTCTGAATTGTACTATTTTAATATTCTAACAGCAATACAACACCCAGTCTAATGAAATGTTATTAATATGTCAGTTTTGTCATTTTAAATTTCTTGTTAAATACTTCAAACACTCTCTAAATGTACTTAATTTACTTTAAACTCTACCTAAAATGACTTTCAAGTCTCACTTAATAGACTTAGTCTGCTCCAACCTCTGTACTTTCTCTTGGCCACTAATGATCTCTTCTTCTTCTTATTGTCTTCTTTTCTCTATGTGTCTGGTCACCTGTGTGTGTGTGTGTGTGTGTGTGTGTGTGTGTGTGTGTGTGTGTGTGTGGGTCTGTTGGTGTGTGTGTGACAGAACGCAGCGTCAGCCAAGGAGCTGGAGCAGTACCACAGTGAAGCACAGATCTGGCTGGACCTCCTGGAGGAGGAAGTCAAACAGGGGGAAAACCTCAAGGAGGAGGACTTCCAGGAGGACAAGGTCTCTCTCTCACACACACACACACACACACACACACACACACACACACACACACAGGGGTTATATTATGTGTGCATCTTTAAGAATGTGTTGTGTGTGTTGTGTAGGACTGTGAGGAAAGTGCAGTGAAGGAGTTACTGTTGAAAGGCGAGAATCTACAGAAGAGAGTCCCGGATCAGGACAAGAGAGAGCAAATCAGGCTGAAGCACAACCAGCTCAACAGCAAGTACAACACTGTCAAGGTAACACACACACACACACACACACACACATTATCAGAATGAAACACACGAGTTAAGCAAGAAAGTCTTTTCTAAAAACTCTGAAAAGTGATTGGAAGAAAATGTACTCTTTCTCCTAGGTTGAGACTTGTTTGGCGACTACAGTCTAGCATCTACTTTAGGTTGACCGGTAAAAGAGCACCGCGTATCGGAGTAACTGGAGAAATTCAGCCATAGGGCTACATGTTTAAGCCTCACACTGGGTTCAGACAGGAGGCTGGGAAGGAGCCCTGTGGGCTGACGGGAGCGACCGGGCAGAGCTCCACAAGCTCGCGATCTGCAACTAAAGTTGCTGCTTCCCGTCTGAACCCAGTGTCGGTCACTAAAATCGGTGACTTATCAGAATGGTAAGTGTAGTTATTAGGGGTGGGGCAAAAAATCGATACAGCATAGTATCGCAATATTTTTCATGGCAATACTGTATCGATACACAGACGCCAAGTATTGAGCTTTTATGACATATGTGTTGGTCAGTCTGTCTGCTTGACAATACCATTTTGCAGCAATAAAATTGAAGTGAGATGAACAAACTCAATATTTGTTCATCTCTGCGAAATATTCTGCAATTTATAACAGAATATTGCAATATGTTTAAAATCGCAATAATATCGTTTCATGACAGAAGTTTCGGGATGATATCGTATTGTGAGTCCTCCGGTGATTCCTACCCCTAGTAGTTATCATCTTTCTTTTTTTTTTATGTTGTTTGTTAGCTTGTTAGCTTGTAACTGGCATTGGTTGACACAGCTATATAGAGAGTCTTTGCGTGTTAGACACGCTATTGGTTTACGGATTAGTGACGTACCAAATCCAGCTTGCCCGGGATATGTTTGAATCTCAGATTTCAGGGACTGCACAGACACCTTCCCCTTTAGGAAAGCTATCTGAAAACTCTAGTGAAAATGTTTGTACAGATATAAGTCAGTATTGTCAAGGTCAGAAATATATTGGACATAAACATGAGAGAAACACTTTTTTGAGTGGAGGGGGACTTTTAAGGAGTAGTTCTGCATTGTGGAAAGTACGCTTAATCACTGTCTTGCCAAGAATTGGATAAGTAGATCAATACCATGTTAATGTGTTTGCATTAAGCTAGAGCCAGGAGATGGTTGGCTAAGCATAAAGACTAGAAACTGGAAAAACATTCTCCTACCAGCACCTCTCCTCAGATGTTGTATGTCCTGTATCTCTTGTGTGTGTGTGTAGGACCTGCGTGTACTAAGGAACAGGAAGGCGTTGGCCATCGCTCCCCAGTGGTACCAGTACAGGAGGAAGTCACATGACCTCCTAGCCTGGCTGGACGACATCCAACGCAGCGTGGACCAACTCCCTGACCCCCCCGAAGGAGAGAGGGTCAAGGTAATAACTCATGTTCACACACATACATAACTAAACACACTTAGGCATATATACATGTACACATTGACAATAATATCTTTTGTCTTTCTGTCATGTTAAGAAATCACCAAGAAGCTTGATATTCAACCTACTGTATATCAATCAATCAATTCATTCAATCAATTTATTTGTCACGTAAAACCATATAAAATACAATTTCAGTGAAATGTAATTCTTTCTACATAATATATGTCTTCCTCACCATCCAGCTCTTCATCTCACCACCGTCTCAAATTTTCTGTGTCTTTAATCTATTCTCATTCTACATTTTCCTGGTCCATGGAAACCTCCTTCTTTTCTTTGTTTCTTATCCCCCTCTTCCCCTGCTTTTGGACAAAGGGTTGGTGTCCCGACGTTTGCAATTATTCACTTGGGAAGAGAACTTTTTGAATAATTGTTCAAGGACATCTTCCTCTTATCTATTTGAAAAAAATTAAAAAATTGCAGATCAATATTGTCCCCAGAAGAAGACTGCAGCTTTTCATCTGGGATTTGTTTGTGGTGGACCCAGAGTTGGAAAGAGGCTCAGGATATCATTACCAAATTATGTGTCAAACAGTAGTATAATAATTATTTATTATAGCTTAAAATAGCTGAAGCCTAATTATTTACACCAGTTACAGATGCTTCATATGATGTTTTATATACTACTTTAAAGTGTATTATAAACTTATAAACAATTTTAAGAGACACTACCAGCCTTTTTTAGTATACAGTGATTTCATCAAGATATCCACATTACTTATACATTGATGATAATGCTACATACTGGTGCAGCACGTTTGAGGTCCATTTTGATACCCTGGACTCACCTGTTTTTCGTCCCCCACCCTGACTCTGTGTGTGTCTTTCACTTTCAGATGATCACTATGACATTTCGCTAAGCGGACGTCTGATTTGCTCTTCTCAGACTCACCTGTTATTGCCGCAGCTGAGATTCCTCACTGTCCGTCTGTCTGTCTTTCTCTCTGTCTACTCATCTCTCTGTCTTTCTGTGTCTCCATGCATATTTTCACCCTCACCCACTTCCCACACTGCACTTACTCCTCTGTACTTATTTAAAAGGCCAGTGATTGTATTCCAATGTAAATAAAGTGTTAAGGCATTGTGTGCCTCCTAATTATAGCACCACTTTATTACTTTTTTCTGGATTGTTGAAACGGAGAAACATGTTGAAACGGAGATTCATACAGTATTATATAAACATATAATATGAAATCTTTGTGTATGTTTGACACTTACAAACATGATATCTTCCCCCTTTAATTAATGTGTTTGTTGGAGTATGTGCTACTGAGTAAATTAATGTTTTATTATTTTTATTATGTATTAATTGTCACTGTGTGTGTGCGTGTGTGTGTGTGTATGTGTGTGTGTGTGTGTGTGTGTGTGTGTGTGTGTGTGTGTGTGTGTGTGTGTGTGTGTTTTCAACATCCACATGCCTCTCTGTGCTTAACCCCCGGGCTCAGCCAATAGCAAGTGACCTCCTGGTTGATTTTGTCCAATAGGAAATTGGCTCAGAGTTCGACAAGAAGAAGGAGGAGCTTAACGAGGTGCAGGGCTTAGCCAATCAGCTCTCAGAAGCTGGAGCCGCCAATCTAGTGGAGCCCCGCCAACTCCAGCTCAACACGCGCTGGGTTGAGGTGGAGGGCAAGTTCATACCCTTCAAAAGACTATGTGTGAGTTTCAGTAAGCACGACTTCTATATATACAGTACTAATAAAAAAAAAAAACCTTAATTAATCAAACCAGTTCATAATACTAATACTACTATAAAATATTCTATCTAAACATTTAAAAGACACTGTGAGTCACAGTGAGTCTTTCTAAGTTAAGAGTTATAACAGGCATGAAGTTAGCTTGAAAAGCTTCTAATGACAGCTACCTGAAATTAACCCCTATTGAAATGTGGTATGTAAGCTGCAGTCGGCTTGACATTCCTGTTTACAATTAGTTATAGAATCTTAAATCATGTTATGCCTCACACTTTAAACAAAAAACAAATATGTTTTTATCAACCATCAAGGTGTAATGTAATTCACTGTACAATTTTCATTTCTGATATGAGTACAAGCTAATAATGATACCAATACCTGTCAACCCATTTTAGGCAAGGTTTGGCTTTCTTTCAAACAGTCAGATGAGAGGATTGATACTACTCTTACATAAGAGTGGTATAAATCTTCTCATTTAATTATTGACAAGGAAGCAAAAGCAAATTAGCGTATTTCCAAAAAAGTACGGAAATACACCAGAATCAAGAAAACTATTTCTCTATATTTATCTGTGACAATAAATGTCTAATGTATAGGTTAGTTGGTGTTATTTTATATTTTTTTTATTGTCAACAAATCCAATGAAATGACCAAAACCAACAATATGATAGTCTGTCTCTCAATACTTTCTTACTTCCATACTCCATACTGGACATCTCAGCCCTAAGCCCGTTCCTACTGACGACATAAATCTTACAAATATATAGTTATTTCCTAAGGCAGCTGGACACTGTAGTTACAGCAAAAATTACTCAAACAGAAGGAAACTGTGTATTTGTTGGGGACTACTTTCAGATGCGGATTAATCGACATTTTGTGCTCTAGTGAATATTTGGGGCACTGGGATAGTGTATGTGGGAGTCATAAATTGTGTGTTCACGGTAATGAAGGAACATGTCACCCAGTGCTACAGTGTGGTTCAATGATGTATTTTTAATAGTTTTTGAACAACAATGGAGCTCTGTGGCACAGAGAAATAAGATATACCACGCTTTAATATGCACACAGTACTTTAGTAGATACAATCATTCTTCGTTTTGGTCTTTTTATAACATTTGTTGACAACAAGAGAAAATCTCCAATATCACCAGACTTATCCTTTAAGATAATTTGAAGCTATAACCATAACCACTCATCTGAGTAACATATTTTCAGTTAGTTAAAAAAAAAAAAAAAAAAAAAAAAAAAGTATTCACTCGAAAATAAAAATGTGAGTTGCTTTTTTTGTTTTTCTTTGCTGCATTCTCATTTACATGTCTTATGTGTACATGTGAAGCACGCTCACATGTCTGAATATCATTGGTTGCTCTGTCTGGCTCTGTGTCACTGCATGCCCCTGCCAACCAATCACATTATACCCTTGCAGTTCCCTGAACTGCCAATCTCTGAAGCTGTAGTATGTATCCTGTCTACCAATCACATGAATGGACCACATACACTTACTGTACACTACATGGTCAACTTGGACAAATACACATCTAAACTGTCAGATTTCCTACTTACAGTAATGCATTTCTTCAGGCACACTGAGAGGAATCACAAGCACATTTAGTGTTATCTTTGTGTACCAAGACACACAGACTTAACACACTTACTCTCCTTAGTGATGTTGTACTTTGGTGTGGTACAGTGAGGCTTCTGAGCTGCTTCACTCGAGCTGTTTAGGCACTTTCGTGCATTACCTAAGGACTCTTAAGCAGTAATTGGTGCACTTACTTCCCACACTCTCCAAGCTGTGCTATGTAATCATAGACAGCACCAAAACCTATGTAACAAACATGCACTTCAGTTGTTATCCTGTATATTATGAAATTGTTTAATGATGAGGTTTTAGAGTTTGTATTATTAGTGACCACAAAGTGTCTTCCCAGCCAATGTGTTCTTGAGCAACTCATTTAATCCCTACCAACTCCAGGGGTTTCGTTGAAGCTGACCTCTGTTAGAGGGTCACAAACAGAGAAAACATTTCCCTACAAACTTTGATATTGCTATATTGTAACTGATTACAGCCCTCATATCAGATTGGCATCAGATCTTAAGAGAAATTTTGAAGGTGAATCCATTTGTAGATTTAATAGTAAATCTACGTCAGAGATCTCAAAGGAAGTAATAAAGAGAAACTGACTCATTATAAACCTTTCATGTGGATTGTGCAAAAGTGGAAAAACTTTATCTTTTTATGTAAAAAATATGTCCCTTGTGAATTTGGACATTTAGGGCTCTATTTTAGTTTACTGGCGACCTTTTGACCTGGGGCAGCAAAGAGTGCACATTCATTGTTGGTACCAAGATTGCATTACGCCGCTGGATCGCCAATAGTCACTTCATTACCAGACCAACTCAGACAAAGTGATGGCCTCAGTGCACGCCAGTAAAAGTCAACCCTGCAGCACTTCTTGCCACACAGTGCACACCAGCACCAAAATAGGGCCCTTACTCATTTTCATCTTTTCTCAGTGCCTGAGCAGCAGTGAATCATTATAGCATGCTAGACATGCAGCATACTATAAAGTCAGACACTGCTATGTTACTACAGATCCCTTATGATGGTTTTAATAAAGACAAATACAGTAAATATGTGTATTGAGTCCAAGTGGTCTAGAAGGAAGAGAAGCGTAGACCAGATCATAAGAGTGGGAGCTATTTTTAATTTTCTATTCTTTTCTGACTCAAACCTTTTTGGTCTGCAGTCACTGAAGACACAAATTCAAGCCTTCAATTTATAAAACAATCTTTGTTTCAGGCAATTCCAAAATATGCACGTCTGCACTGGTTTAGTTTTCCGATGCTGGAAAGGTATTTGTGTTTGCTGGCAGTCTAGACAAAAACATCTTAACAAGACCACGATAACTGCTTGGGCTGAAACTTCCATAGTGAGACACTTCTGATCCACTAACCTGGGAACTAACTCTAATATCCACACAGTAACAGGCTGTTTTATTTTTTCAGTGCCAAGTTTATTTAATTTGAGGATGCCTTTTGTTAGACAAAACACATGTTACTTTAAGCCTCTCCTTTTTATCTAGATCTGCTCTGCTCTCATGTTTCAGCATCTCGCATTGAAATCACAAACACATGCACACAATGTCAAAAAGGCTGCATGTCAAACATTATTGTGTGTATTGTGAATGTGATTTATCAAATGAGTGATAATATATGAGCCTGTCATACTGGGTTAAATCAATGAGTTCCAACATTCATCACTGTGCAACCATAATACTTGTTTTTATAAATCAATCATGGCCACAATATATCCCTAAGACCTTAACTGATACTACTCTCACACTAATATGTACATTGAAAGTATTATTGGACACTAATAATTCCTCCTGCCCATACCGGCTGTCCCTACTTTAACTTAAACGTAAGAGTTCAGGGACAAAATCCACAGTCCTAGTTTTGTGTAAACGTTCAGTAGTATAGCTAAATAAAAACAAGTGGGAATCTTACAAAGTTACAGCCTTTTTAGTACTAAATTCTGTCTTTTGCCGCTTTTCCACTGCATGGTAAGGCGCAACTTGCAAAAGTTGTGGGTAGTACCTGGTACCCTTTTTGGTGCCACCTCAGTCGAGGTTCCAAGAGAGCTGATCTAAACTAGAAGGTGGAGAGAACTGTTTCCAGCATGACACGGGACATCCTGCAGAAACCCACAAATTTTAAATAGCCAAGCTAATGTCAATAGCAACCACAATTTTTTTATTCACTTGACCCAGATTTTTTTTTTTTATGGCAGCCTGCAAAACACTACCCTTTACAAATGACGAAGAGCAGAGATTCCTCTGTTTAGTTGCTGATGAAAGGATTCAGCAAGCGTCGTCTTGAAGATGTTTTCACACGGCATTGCTATGGTGATCAGCTGTGAATCCTGCCTATACTGAGGTGCTATCAGTGGAAAAAGAAAGTACTGGTACCAAAAAAGTGAATTGAGTCGAGTCAAGCAGAACCGTACCATACAGTGGAAACAAGCATTTGTGTTTCCCCAGATGCTTCTTCTTTGCTAAGCTGAAGTGGAGGGATGGTAACAAAAAGATGGCATGTGATACTAAAAAGTCTGTAACTTTGTAAAATACTTTTCAAAGAAGAAATTTCTTCTTGCAAAAGTTGATCTCACAAGCAATAAAACATGCTCTTAGCAGTGCACTACGGGGTTATGCTGCTACAGCCTTACTTTGTAAAACAGTAGCATCTGGTGGCTAATGTTAGCTAATGTTAGAAAAGGTAAAGTATTAACAGTAAATTATTATGCAGCAGAATGACCCCTGTCAGAGTTATTATGATTATGATTATTATGATTATTATAGGTTTTTGGATCATTATTATTGCATTAACATGTAAACAACATTTTACCGTTGTACAATGAGGTGGAACAAATTACTTTGTTTAATGTTGGGTAGTAACAATGCATCATATGCATAATTTGTATGTAAAATCTTAATTAGCAAAGTAACAATTAACTAGCCATCAGATAAATGTAGTGCAGTAAAAGTATAAAGTAACAGAAAAGTAATGCGCTCAAAGTACCTTAAAATTATACTAAACGGGTGAGTCTATTACTATTATTATTATTATTATTATTATTATTATTATTATTATTATTTTTTGAGGCTTTTAAATCATTCTGAGCTTCCCAATAGTATTCCTTATGTATTCAAATCCAAACATTCACATTTTGGTTAAGCCTGACATAGGTTTCTGTATGATGACGTAGCTTTAGTACAGTACTCCTTATATACAGTCAATTGTACAGTATAGCACAGTAACTTGGATGGCGGTCGGCATGGCCCCATGTTAGGAGAAGCAGACAGGAAGCTAAGCAATGTACTGCTGTGGACGCCACGTTAGGTTGGATCTGAACGTCACACAATTACACTAACTATAAGGCAGCTTTATTTTATATAGCACATTTCAGCAACAGGGCAATTCAAAGTGCTTTACATAAAACATTATAACCATGTGGAAGCAGCAGTTTTTATCAAGGGAGTCTGGTTGCTTTGAATAAAGCAAAATGTAGGCTACTGCTGTGGACTGGGGTTCCAGCAAAACATATTTCAGCCACAAAAAATAGGACCACCTAAAAAATTAAATTCAGTTTAATATAGCATAAACATGCTATATTTAGAATATTTTCACCACTTTACCTTGCCGTCAGACAGCGCTTTCCGATGGGAAACTGAAGCCGTTTTATTGCTTTCTTCAAATCCACCAGAATCCTTTGCCCAAAACAGTAATTTTGGTGATTTCACATTGCAGAACACGAGTTGTTCACTTTTGCTGGCTACACAATTCCACAATAGTAACAATACATTGCTTAGCTTCTGTGTTGTTATGTCCAAACTTAGCACAGCTGAGCAGACTGAGCTTGTGCTAGAGTTTATATTATTCATAACCTTATTGATTAGTTTACTATGGTAACCCACGTCACTGCTTTTTGCTAAGGATACGTGGCCGTTTCCATTTGAAAAACCTGGCAGATGGACCTGGCCTTTAAGTACAGTACTTGAGTAAATATACAGCAACCAATAACTTTCACTGCACATATGCATGTGAGTGTTGTTAACAGATAGACTTGAAAAAATGTGAACCTATCCTTTAATGCACAGATATCGTAGGCATGAGTTAAAATATTGTTAGAGAATATATTGCAGGTACAATATAAAAGTTCAAAGGAATAGTTTAACATAAGAAAATGATTCACTTTTTTGCAGAGATTTGAATGCGAAGATCAATACCACTAAATATGAAGCCGCAGCCACTTAATTTAAATCTAATTTAGCATAAACACTGTAAGCAGGGCAAACAACTATCATACTGTAGCTCTGTCCACAGTTAGAAATGCACAACACAGAACCTTACATTAACATGTTTTATCTCATTTGTTTTATCCAAACAAAAACCAAAGTGTAAAAATGTCAAGTTGTGGCTAAGTTTTGGTAAGCTAAGGAAATCAGCTGCATGCTCTTCATATTTAACGCATATACATTAGTGTTAGTGGTATTGATCTTCTCATTTGGCTCTCAGCAAAATGTTCAATTCACTTCTACTTTACTTATTGTACAGAAGTTATCTCATGACACTTTAGAGATAAAGTAGGTCTAGATCACACTCTATAATTTACAGAAAACCAACAATATCCCCCAAGAGCAAGCATTTGGTGCGACAAAGTTTTGAGCCATTACTTTTATCTCTGCGCCATTACAGTACATACTTTATCCCATTGAAATCCAGTGTGACAGAGCTCTCTGCAGCAGCCACAATACTAATAGTCAGCAGTCACTCAAAACTCTGGCCTTCCATTTCACTTCATAACACATATACAGTAGTTACTTTTTGGCTTTTCTACAAAATATTAACATGGTGTTTGTCCAGGGGGTCAAATACTTGTTTTTCCTCATCAGATGGTTATCAATTTTAATAAATTCATATGATGTGATTTTCTGGAATTTTCTTTGGGATTCTGTCTTTCACTGTTAGAATGTACATATGATTAAAATTGTAGATTTTTGCATTCTTTGTAAGTGGGCAAACCTGCAAAATCAGCAAGGGGTCAAATACTTATTTCCCCCACTGTATATATATAAAAATATACTTCTTTAGATCTGATTTAAATTTTGCCATAATCTTTTTTTTTTTATTACATTAATCAATTTCAATGATATCCAATGACCTTATTTAATAAGTGAAGTCCCAGATGTTTCCCCTTAAAGATAGTTTTGATATGTTGCCTGGTTAGAGAAATGAACAAACATGACATAAAGCATTATTTTTCTTGCATTTAATTATAAGATTTTCTCTTTCTGATCTCTCTCTCTTCTTTCTGTGTTTGTAAATATTTGTTGGTCCAGGAGTACCTAACAGAGCTGCAGGCATTGCTGCGTTCAGTGTCAGAAACGGACTTCAAGCTGAACTCTCCTGAATACTGGCCTGCAGCTTATTATAACCTGCCTCAACAAGAGCATTGCCTGAAGGTCAGCACTGCTTTGGTGTTTCTGTCTGAGAGCCACAGACAATATTTCTTAGGAAATAATATTAAAAATCAAGCAGTAGGTAATAATTTAATGAAGATATATCACTGCTGATAGACAGAGGGTGGGATACAAGGCTTTGATGCTGATGAGAAAGAGGCTATGATCGTAATGTACATTTAAAGGAATAGTTCAACATTTTGGAAAATACTCTTATTTTATGTTCTGGCAGAGAATTACATAAGAACATTGACACCAATCTGTTTAATATGAAGTTACAAACCACTTAGCTTAGCTTAGCATAAAGACTAGAAGCAGGGGGAAACTGCTAGCATGGCTCTGTCCCAAGGTAACAATTTCACTTACCAAATAGGAGGTGAAAGGGAGCATCGACGAGTTGCAATGCCCAGTGGCTGGAGCAGTGGCCCGCAGAGAGGAGATGGTATCTGGAGCTCGGCTTCTGGAGGGTCAGAAGATCCAGGAGACCACCGCCCTCCTCAATACTAACTGGGACAAACTGAATAAGCTCTACCAGGACAGACTGAAGTAAGAACAGGTGGAGTGATGTACATGATTGCATATTAATACTGACTCATTTTGTGCACATATTTGAAATGTGTGTGTGTGTGTGTGTGTGTTTGTGTGTGTCTCAAGGCGTTGGCAGGATTGCAATTCAAAGTGGCAGAAGTTTGTTTCGGATCAGGAGGCGATGGAGAAGTGGCTGACTGACGCTGAGAGCCATTTGAGACTGGCTGAAAGTGAGCCAGCAGGACACAGACAGCACCTCAGGGTAACACACACACATATTTAACCAGAAACACAAGTATTTATACAAATAAAAGACAGGTTTGCACAAAATGGCTGATTGTACCCAGAAAGCTACTGAGTGTATTCCAGCTGTGGCTGTAGTCATATTTCGTCTACAGTGTCCATCATCACTGCTGTGTGATGAGGTAGCACATGACATGACCTAACAATATGTGACGTATCATGGCCTAACATGTCATGATCTGGCATACATGACATCTAAATGTATCCTCACGATTCATTTATGGTCTATTTGCTGTAAAACATCATATTATCATCTCCTGATTAAATAATTAGCAGATATACTGTATATACAATGACAATGCTCCTATTCATTATCTCTTGCTCTTGCCATTTTTTTCACAATATTTGGATCCCTGGTTTCCTTGTGTAATAATGTTTGTATAACCTCAACCCTGTTATGCACAATGAAGTTATATGCCAAATCCAGCCCCCATGAATGACTACCGCCCTGTAGACTTGACCCCCATAGCCATTAAATGCTTCGAGCGGCTTGTCATGTATCACATCAAGTCATGCCTCCCAACCAATCGGAGCCCATTGCAATTCGCCTACAGAGCAAACCGTTCTAAGGAGGATGCCATCTCCACCCTGCTTCACCTCACGCTGACTCATCTGGAAAATAAAAACACTTATGCCAGGATCCTCCTAATTGACTTCAGCTCGACTTTTAAAGGTCCCATGGCATGGAAATTTCACTTTATGAGGTTTTTTAACATTATTATGTGTTTCCCAAGCCTGCCTATGGTCCCCCAGTGGCTAGAAATGGTGATAGGTGTAAACCGAGCCCTAGGTATCCTGCTCTGCCTTTGAGAAAATGAAAGCTCAGATGGGCCGATCTGGAGTCTTCTCCTTATGAGGTCATAAGGAGCAAGATTTCCTCCCCTTTCTCTGCTTTGCCCGCCCAGAGAATTTGGCCCACCCGTGAGAGAGAGACATCATGGCTTTCAAACGAGCAAAGTGGCAGTTGGTCAAGGCCACACCCCCACCCTCCACTTTGCCCCCCCCCCTCTCTCTCCTCCTCAATAGCTACAGACACAGAAATGGCACATCCTAAGGAAAGCTCATTGTGGGACTGGCTCTAGTGGCTGTAATTCTGCACCAAGGCTGAATTTCGGGAAAGAGACTTCAGATACGGTATTAGGGGACCACTAAGGTCTATATAAAAGAGACTTCAGATACAGTATTAGGGGACCACTAAGGTCTATATAAAAGCATCCAAAGAGCACCATGTCATGGGACCTTTTACACAATAATGCCATAACAACTCATTGATAAGTTGTTGTTGCTGGGTGTGGATCCTGCAGATGGATCATGAACTTTTTGACAGAGAGCTGTCAGACAGTCAGAGTAGGTAGTGTAACATCTAAAACAACCACAGTAAGCACAGGATCACCACAAGGGAGAGTACTAAGCCCATTACTGTTTACACTGCTGACGCATGACTGTTCTGCTAGTTTCAACACCAACCATATCATAAATTTCCCTGACGACGCCACAGCTGTCGGCCTCATTACCAACAAGGATGAGTCGGCCTACAGATCAGAGGTGGAGCAGCTGATAGCCTGGTGCAGTAAAAAACAGCCTTGCCCTCAACACCAATAAGACCAAGGAGATGGTAATTGACTTAAGGAGTACTGGTCACCGGCATCATCTCCCACTGACCATCAACAGCTGTGAAGTGGAGATGGTTCACAGCACAAAGTTCCTGGGGATCCATTTGACAGATGAGCTGACCTCCAAGGACAACACCACAGCTGTCGTTAAGCAGGCCCAACAGCGCCTTCACTCTCGCCGCAGGCGGAAGAGGATCCTATCCTGGTCATGACCATGTTCTACAGAAGCACAATTGAGATCATTCTCACCTACTGCATCTCTTCCTGGTTTGGAAACAGCATGGCAGAGGAGAGACAAAAACTGAACAGGATAGTGAGAACAGGTGAAAAAATCATCGATGCGTCGCTGCCGGACATCCACACTGAATGCTTTGTGCGTAGAGCAGACAGCATCAATAAGGACACCATTATTTCATGGCATGTTTGCACTTGTGTGGTCCGGGAAAACTACAGAAAAAATACAGAAGTATCTAATTAAAGGTCTACACAACTTCTTTTCCACAGCAATCAGACTGCTTAATCAGACAATGTGAACTGCAATTAAGAGACTGTTCCTTTCAAATATTTTAAACTACTAATTTTATTTTTTCTGTCTTGCAATGATTTTTTTATTGACTTGTTGGGGATGTGTGAAACACAATTTCCTTTTTATGTGGTGCATAAAAATGACAAACGAATCTTCTTCTAAATTACTACCCACTTCATGACATAATGAAACATGACATGTCAAGGTATTGATTTGATTTGATGACATTTGTTGATTACATGAAATAATAACACCTAAAATGGCATGACATTATATGACATCATGATAACACAACATGACATTTAAATGTCTGTGTAGTCAATAACACACACACACACACACACACACACGTATACAAACAGAACACTTTCCTTTTTAAGCCTCATGTAACAATATTATGTCATCAAATTTGACATTTCAGTGTTACATCAACCCCAAAAACTGAAATTGAAGGATAATGAAAAGCAATAGAATACAAGCGTAGAACAATGGGTTTTTACATTACCATTAAGATGGATATTGTATGAGGAATTATTTTCACACAATGTATGAGGGGTTCTTTTCACAGATGTCTGGCTAAGTTTCAGTCGCTGTGGTTGAACTGATTCACTCAACCTTGCATATGAAGTATTGTTTGTGTGTGTGTGTGTGTGTGTGTGTGTGTGTGTGTGTGTGTGTGTGTGTGTGTGTGTGCGTGCGTGCGTGCGTGCGTGCGTGCGTGCGTGCGTGCGTGCGTGCGTGTGTGTGTGTTTGCATTATGCATCATCAGATATGCCCAGTCCACTTTGGGCTGCTGTGATCAGCTCTTAATGTCCACCTGCACAGCAAGGATGCAGTGTCCAAGTGCCAAACTGTGTGTGTGTGTGTGTGTGTGTGTGTGTGTGTGTGTGTGTGTGTGTGTGTGTGTGTGTGTGTGTGTGTGTGAGTGACTGAGTGAGAGAGAAAGAGTTTGTATAGAGACAGACAGAGAACCATCTGGTACATCAAATCACAAGCTGCAACCTGAACCGCACCAACTCCCATTCCCCCAGTGTACAAACACATACTCAGATATATTGAATCAATTGGTATTGATACACGTGTGGGGGGATTACACATTGCATTCACAATAACTTTGTGAAAACTTACCCCAACCTTAAATGGTTGGTTCACATCGGAAATAATATCCCAATACGTAAAGCTTTTAAGGCATAGTTTGATGTTTTGAGGCATATGCTGATTGGATTTTTTGTCTAAAAGTAGATGAGAAGATCAATTTCAATCTTATGTCCCTGCGCTAAATATAAAGCCAGGAAGCGATTAACTTAGCTTAACCACTGGCCAAGTCAACTGAGTTTAACCTTTCCGATTATGTAGGTTTTACAAAAAAGATGGAACGGGTTAATTCCTTTTTGACTTTTGGACCAAGCCAGGCTAGCTGTTTCCCCCAGTTTCCAGCCTCCTGGCTCAAGCTTCATACTTACTGTAACAGACTGATATTAGAGTGGTATCAATCTTCTACTCTAAACCCCAGCAAAAAACTCAATACATTCCGTTCAAGATAACATTAGAAAAACTCAAAACCAACATGTCTGACCAATTCCTCGGGTCCACAGAAACTAAATCCCTTAATTTTAATTAGCCTTTGCATAATGATACAATTAAAGTATTTTAAATGGGGTTTTATCCATTTATTTCTGGTTAAATTAATGAATTGTAATACGTTTCATGTATTTTTAATGGATTATCTGCATGTTTTAAAGCTATAGTGCGTAGTTTCTGCCACCCCCATGAGGAATTCTAAGTAATGACAACAAAACTGTTGGCGCGTCCACATATTACAAGCCTTCAATGACCACCCTCCCTCCACGCAGTTGCTAGTAGCCAAGGAGGACACAGAGGATTAAAAAAACATGACGGACTAATTATCTTCACTTGAGTTTCTGCGTGGGAAAGTCACTGGACGCTACAATCTTCTGAACATAGTCATACTGAGAATACAGAGAGAGTTGTGTGGAGCTGATAGTCTTAATTGGCTTTGTATCAACCCATTTGGCAATGGCTTGAATGTAACGGATGTTCATTAATATCAAAAAGTTACGCACTAAAGCTTTAAGGGCTTTTTAAAATGCAAAACAACACTTCAAATTGACCAAATAAAAAGAATGCCATACCATAAAAGAGCCTTCAGTTAATTAATTTTAATTAAGGTGAAAATTCTGAAACTCTATTTGGTGTATTTAAAGTAATTTCTACCAAACATTTAATTTAGGGAATTTTATGGGATTGTTGTTTCATAGTGTACCAAAGGCAACACAATGGTACACTACAAAACAATACATTTCAATGTAAGCTATGTTTGACTAACTATTTAAGCCCAAATTTTTGTTCAACTTAACCCATAATCCTCACCATAAATCTTTAATTTATGCCTGGTTCAGACTTCACGATATCAGCCCGATTATAGCCCAACCCGGCAGACGTAGGCCTTGTGGTCAGATCGGGAACGACAATGGGTTTCGGGCGTGATAATCAATTGTTTTTTCACTGTGTACAGTAGTGTGTCATAGTGGATGACAACCAACGCCACATCTGGCATGCCTTACGACGTCCCAACAGAAAGACTAGCATGTTTGAATTACTTTTGCCCATCACAATGTCTTCATTACGTACTTTGACCCGATGAATAGGAGCACAGAGCGCTCTTCCACAACTGTAAACATGGCCAAGCGAAAAAGGAATGATGTTGTTGGTGCTGCTAGGTGGAACTGTGAAACAGAGAAAAGGTCTTTTTTTTTAGGCTTTTCCAAACACAAGACAGCAAGTATCATACACACCGCCATTGTTTTTTGTTTGTTTGTTATGTTCCTAGAAGTCAGTTCCTAGCATGTTCCTGATGACATCCCACACATTGTGAAAGATGGCAAGCTTTGATTCGTTGGGGACCAACGTGTAGTCTGTCATGTCTCTTGGCCAAGTCATTGCAAGAATTTATGACTAATCAGTGACTATCGTAACAGAAACAAATATTGTGTAGTCGGAACACTTCTTAACCTTAAAATAAATCCCACACAGACCAAACAATAAAAAGGCTAATCTGTGTGTGTGTGTGTGTGTGTGTGTGTGTGCGTGTGTGTGTGTGTGTGTGTGTGTGTGTGTGTGTGTGCGTGCAGGACCTGACTGAGGCCGTACCTCTTCAGGAAGTGGTTTTGTGCAGAGTGAACTCTGTAGGAGAGGACATCAGCCAGTTGAGCACACCAGACGATGCATTGCGGCTCCGAACACAGCTCAAATTACTCAACACTCGCTGGGCTAACGTCTGCAAGCAGCTCAATGAGCGCAAGAGGAGGTGTGTATGTGTGTGAGTGTGTGGCTTCTGGTCTGGTCTCACTTTCAAATGTCCGTGACAGTACTTTCTTAGGGAATAATTTTCTTTTAATTTGTCTCTATAGGTCATGTAATAGGAACTTTGTCGTAAAAAACACAAGGTGCCTTGAAATCAGTGGTTCCCAAACTGGAAATTATGGGGATTTCTTTTTTTATTTTATATATATATATATTTGATTTTTTTGTGTGTAATTTTTGTATTTTTTAACCTGGACCCTATTTCCCCATGCACTGGTGTCTAAGTGACTAATGTGAACAAAAATATTTGAAATTAGATCAGCATTGAGCAAGAACGTTGTAACCGGCTGCCGCGAACCGGGCTGCAATGTATCCTATAGGGCAGTGGTTCTCAAACTGTTTGAGATCAAGGACCCCTAAACTGACAAAAACTAGACCACGGACACCCATTTGATTAGATTTTGTCCAAGGGTCCCCATCTGATAGGATTGTTGCTTTTAGATGTTTTATTACAGAAAGTCTATGAATGGGGATATGCCTGTATATGAATCTATGAAACATTGTGTTAATTATGGATGGAATTATAGTGAAAATAAGTTATTTCACTTTTTACTGGGGACCCCCTGGAACCTCCTCAAGGACCCCTGGTCCCTGGACCCCACTTTGAGAACCATTGCTATAGGGTAAATTCCCAGCATAATTTCCATTCCACTAAAAGTGCTGTTTTTGCCACTGACAGGTTCAGAATATTATTCTACTTGTCTGACAACATTATGGAAATAATTCCTACAGAGATAGACCTTTTTGTTAAAGAGTAAGATCCTTTTTGTTTAACCAAAAACAGCCCCAAAATCGCCATCGCCAGGCTCACCAGACTCCATTTAAATAAACAGTAATTTTAGCGTGAATAGAGCCAGCATATTTTCACATGAAAATGGGTGAATTAAGGGTTTATTTCAATCAAACCAGAGTGGTGATATTTGCAACAGTGGAAAAACGAACCGAGAAGGCTTTTGATAGTTTTATTTTAAAGAAGTGTTGTTTTTACAATGATAACATTTCAGTTTTAAATGAAGTCTGGTGGGTTTTGCGATAGCAATTTCAGGGCTGTTTCATTTTAATCAAAAAGGTTCTTACTCTTTAACAAAAAGGTTGATCTCTGTAAGAAACCTTTCCATGTTGTCAGACACTTAACATAATAATCTGCATGTCAGTGCCAAAACAAGCACTTTTAGTGGACGTAAATTGACAAAATTTCAATTTCAAAAATTGTTTCCATTCCTGACACAAAAACATGGGAAAATAGGGTCCAATTTAAAAAATACCAAAGTTACGTTTTAACTCCTGGGGTGAAAGTGAGACCCACTCTTTGTGTGTGTTATCAAACTGTGTCATCAGGACTTCATGGGGCTATTCCCTTGCGAACATGTCTCACCCTCCTTCCCTCTTTTTTTCTTGATGTCGCCTTTTACTCCTGCAGGTCTGCAGAGGCACGCACGGCGACTGCAGAGCTGCAGGAGAACATGGGCTCCATGCTGGGCTGGTTGGACAAAGCAGAGTGCATCCTTGACATCCCTTTGCAGCCTGCAGAGCCACAGCACATCAGAGACACTCTGGGCAAAGTCCAGGTACCATCGAGACACATCACAGCAGTTATAATGTGCATCTCGTGTGTGTGTGTGTGTGTGTGTGTGTGTATTTAATGTCATTGAGAGGGTTTTATGGTTACCAATGAGATGCTATAATATGTCATTCTGAAATTCAACCATGAAAATACTTTTTTGTTAGTGTGTGTGTGTACGTGTATTTGGTTGTGAGTTTACATAATAAGATTGAAAGAGCTTGTGTCTTACATTGAGCTGCTTTAATGATTTTTTTTAAATTAAATTCTGACTTGCGTGTGTGTTATGTGTGTGTGTGTGTTATGTGTGTGTGTGTCAGGCTCGTGTGGAGGAGCTTCCTGCCAAGAAGATGGCGATGGAGGACCTGAACTCTAGACACAAACAGATAACACTTCCTGCTGACAGACAGAAAGACATCAGGGTCATCAACACTCGCTGGGCTCAGGTCAGCAGCTTCCTCTGTGAATACTACAACTAACAGCACTCCAGCATTTTGTAAATATTCATATTCCTCATCAGAACATAGCTGCACCAGCCTATAAAATCAAACCATCTACATCATTATGTTTTGTAGCTGTAACGACCTTAGACACGACACTTGTGGACTCAAATGCACGACTCAAAAAACAGTAGAAGGTTTAACAAAAGTATTTACTTGACAAAAAGTTCAAACAAAGAGAAGCGCTCACTTGGAGGATCAAACAATGTCACAAAAACAAAACCTGATTACATGAAGATCTGGCTGGTACACTTGACAACACTATCACATGGACAGAACAAGACAAACTGGCACAAGACAAAGGGAGACAAGGACTATTTATAGATGAGGTAGGGGAAAACAGGTGAAACCAATCAGGGGCAGGGTAGACAATCACAAGAGTGGGAAATTCAAACAAAAGGGAGGAAGTCAGGGTCTGAAACGAGAGGGAAAGGTGAATATAAAATAAAACAGGAAGTCCACAACAAGACTAGACATGAGTGACTTAACATACTTGACGAGACATAACAGTAGCTGCCCCAAACATCAGACACACACAGTTAGAGACTAGCTGGTGAACATGTTGATAGTGGAGGATTTAGCAGATAAAAATATATATAAGGAGTTGATATAGACCAAAAACAGAGCTAAAAGAGAGTGAATATTAGACTTACATTCATCAGGTGGACGCACACACTCTAAATTAATGATAATGTTATTTATTAATGATGTTCATGTCTTCTTCAAAAAAAACTGACCAGTTCCAGCATATATTCTTAAAAAATGTAATTATTGTTATCATTGTTAACAAAACATTACTTTTTCATAACTTCATCATGTTTGTGACCCAAATAAAGTGCTGACCTCGTCCATCTTTAACATTGATAAATAAGATATGATTAATGGTGCCATATGCCCCAATCTTTGTGAACCCTCAAATAAAATAAAAATGTCAAGACTTGTGTTGAGACAGAAGTTAGTAAAAAGTAAAATTCATAAATATCCTACTTGGATGAGCATTGTTCTCAAGCATTACTGTTTAAGTGCCTTATGCTGTTGTGAATAAAGCTACTATAACAATGCATCTCTAGTATACTGTATTTTGTGTTAATGTAGTGACCTAAGTATCATTTTGCCAACCCACTCCTTTAATTCTCAATACATTTAATTTTATGCCACTGTTAATCATATCTTATTTATCAATGTTAAAGATGGACCAGGTCAGCACTTTATTTGAAGGGTCACATACATGATGAAGTTATGAAGAAGTAATGTTTTGTTAACAATGATAACAATAATTAAATGTAAAATGCTGGAACTGGTCAGATTTTTTGAAGAAGACATGAACATCATTAATAAATCAGAAGTCATAATGATTCAAATACCTTTACTATTAATCCTTGGACATTACTGATAGTTCAGGAAATACTAAATTAATGAATGCATGCTTTTTCATGCATGAAGTCATGCAAGAATTCATGATAATTCATGTACCATTATTATAAAGTGTTACCAGTACAAGTTTGGGGTCCCCTGCTGGAGGTGCTCCCCCCGCGACCCGACACCGGATAAGCGGACGAAGATGGATGGATGGTTACCAGTACACGTACCTGATAAATCACAGCATGTCTTTCTTTAGGTGTCCAAGGCTCTGCCTGAGCGTCAGCTGGAGATTGAGGGTCTGCTGAGGGAGCTGGAGAAGTTACAGGGTCAGCTGGATGTCCTCTCAGCCTGGGCATCTAGCACCAGGGCCAAGCTAGAGCACAGCCCTGAGGAGCCGCCACCAAGGGTAGGACAAACACACACACACACACACACACACACACATTACCATAACATTCAAGCCTTAATAGGCTAAAATTAGTTTTTTCAATTACATTCAATTTATATGCTATATTTAACATTTGTTTTGTCTCTCCGTTTGTTTCTTCAGCTCATTGAAGAAGTGCAAGTCAAGCAGCCAGAAGTGGAGTTGGTTTTGGAGCGAGCTGATCAACTGTACAAGGACAGTCGTCCTAGCCAACCAGACAAGGTGAGGAAATCAAACAATCCGTCAATGATTTATCTATTGAAAGGAACAGCATTCTTGCAGCATATATGCTTTTTCATATTCCACCAACTGAAGTTGCCATATCAAAATAAATGACTTTGATTGTATCTGCACAACTTGATCTTCTGTGATTCTTCTGTGATTATCTGTGAACTTTGTCAACATGGAATGATTTTGTGTGTGTGTGTGTGTGTGTGTGTGTGTGTGTGTGTGTGTGTGTGTGTGTGTGTGTGTGTGTGTGTGTGTGTGTGTGTGTGTGTGTGTGTGTGTGTGTGCATGCGTGCGTGTGTGCATGACAGGTGAAGTATGTCAAGCTAAGGGAAGACTGGACTGTGACCCTGGAGCTGGTGCGGCAGCATAAGGAGAGGATGGCTGCTCTGCTAGTAGCCAAAAAAGCCAGTAAGACCTAATTTTCTTCATTGGGTGTGTCAGTCGGCATGTATGTCTCAATGTGTGTTAGAGAGCTCTGAGTGCAAGAAATAATTATATTTTGGGTAGTATGGATATTTTAGCCAGCCTTAACCTTGATGATGCAACTTCAGAGGATTTAAGATTAGAGTTAGGGCTAGATCTGAGGTTAGCTCAATTTTAGAACAGAGGTTTCAATATCTTCAATACACAATACATATTTGATCAAAGATTTTTAATGAAAATATTGTTTCAACAAAATCCATCATTTTTGTGTGTATGCTTTTTTATAATTCTATTTTATATATATCGAATAGCATCATCACAATGCTCAACACAAAATATCAATCATACCAACACCATGGGACTGAGCTAAAGACATAATTCCCTTTTCCAAACAACGCATTTAAAGCAGGGGTTAAAAAACTAATTGCCGCATGTTTTGATAGCTAATATATGGGCATTTTCACTATTTACAAATATTCATTTCAGCCATAAACACACAGTTTCACCATAAAACTTCTTCACCAGTTTCTGTGCAAACTGTCCCATTTTAATGAAATCCAGGCCTCTGACCAGGCTCTGTTAGCTAGATGCTAAAGGCTAATTCTGTACTCTGAGCTAACAGGGAGGTTTATATAGTGCAATATTAAACTTTTTCCACCTATTACTTATGGGAATTACGGCGTTTAAGGCACAAAAACTGAGGGTTTATGAGAATATCAACATGAGGAGTTCATGTTGATATTCTCATAAACCCTCAGTACCTTTAGTTTGTTTCACCGAGAAAATTGTCCTGTAAAATAAATTTAAACGTATGTGTGTGTCTTTGTGTGTGTGTGTGTGTGTGTGTGTGTCAGATGAAAGTTTGACAGGAAGTTCCCAGCCTGAATCTGCGGCGCTGGCTCAGTTCAACAAGTCCTGGGCTGAGCTCACCGATTGGCTGACCATGCTGGATAACATGGTGCAGAACAAGCGTGTGGTAGTGGCTGACCTGGATGACATCAACGACAACATCAGCATTCTCAAGGTCAGGACCTCAGAGATTACTGTTAACTAGATTTACAGCAAAACAGGGAACTCAATGGGCTTCATGAAAGTAGTACTGGACCAATAGATTTTATCATTTGTGTCCATAATAATAATTAATTTTATCTGGGTAGTATTTCAGAAAGCAGGTTTAGTGAAAACTCAGACTTTGTTAACCCTGAGATGAGGGTAACTCTGGGTTTTCTGTTTCAGAAAGAGAGGTAACTTAACCTCAGAGTCAGTTACTATGGTAACTGAGCCTGTGAACCTAACCTGGTCGGGAGCAAGTTTTCTTCAAGAAAACTTGAGTTCCTCTCAGTCTCCTCCCGCTGACACAGCGCCCTTTCATTTCCTCATTCATTCAGTTTGTTATCGGCATGAATAAAACAAAAATATGTTGGTTTATTAACCATCTTAGGCAGACTATAAAACATTTTATTTCTCAAAACATTTTATTTCCTTTTGTCTACCATCCCATTGATGAAGAAGCTGCTTTACTTTACAGAGAGTTAAACATACGTCGGGAGATGATATTGAAGCCCCGACATTTTAATTTTCAGATAACTTCCTATTTGAGCGGTAGGTTTTTCTTCCCTGTCGATCAGTTATGTAGCCTACATAACCTTATCTGTCCTCATATCACTAACGTCACCCATCTATGCTCTTACATCCCAGCAGAATATTTGTGTCGCATTAAGTTTTTTTTTGCCATCGGCATTTGTCTTTACAGCATTGGTGATGCGGAGCATTTTAGTAAAGCCACTGTAGCAAAGCGGCGTCAGAAGAGTGTGACTTGATCGCAAACGTGTTTTAAACGTTTTTAAAAGGAGTTCCACAGTATTGCAGGTGAATGATGTAAACCCTTTGAAATAAAAGATTATGGATTATAATTCTGTTAAAGATGGTGCTGCAGCCTCAAAATGGAATTAGTAGGACTAGGACTTTTTCGCCCGCAGGATTGCACCTAAATGAAATAGATTATAGGTTCAATACCATTTCACCAGTAATGTTAGGCTATACTTATTGAAATTAAAATGATTAAAATTAAAATGATATACACTATATTGGAATACGCATTTACACTGCCTTTTTATTGTGGTGGTGCATGAGTGTGAACCTACTCTGAGTTGATTCACATGCATATCAGCTGTTCTGGAACCAAAAACTCAGAGTTTTCCCATCTCAGGGTAAATCAACTCAGACATCAGGGTTAGACTCAGAGTTTGTTAAACCTTCTACCTGAAATACCACCCTGCTCAACCGGTCATGGCAGCTGGCCGCCCATGTAGAGCCAGGTTCTGTCCAAGGTTTCTGCCTGTTAAAAGGAAGTGTTTCCTCGCCTCCGCCACACTAAGTGCAATTGCTCTTGGGGGAATTGTTGGTGTGTTGTCCAGACCTTCTCTATCTGTAAATTGTCCTGGGATAAAGTCTGTTATGATTTGTTTTTAGGTGTCTCTGCAGGAGCTGGACCAGCGTCGCCCACTCCTTGAGAGACAAGTCACAGCAGCCCAGAACCTGAAGAACAAAACCAGCAACCAGGAGACCCGTAATGCTATCACTGAACGCAGTATGTCTCACGCACACAAACACACACACACACACACACACACACACACACACACACACACACGCATCATCTCATTTGAAAAATTGTGTTTTCTCCTTAAACTAACATTTTCCAAATACTCTCAAATAAAGCAAATGTAAGCAATGAGAGAAATGTAAAAATCCATCCTCAAGTCATTGGTAAAACAAGTTAAAATAAAAATAAGGCCTGGTTTGATCCTAAACTCATAAATCTTATTCACCTGTCGAAACTTGCATGTGGCACACCAGTACCTTATCTACATATTATGTACATATGACACACGTTGGACACAGACGAAAAGGCGTTGGGCATGGTTAGAAAGCAAAAGATTGAATAGCATCTTTGAATTTGAAAGATGCTAAATTTGGAAGATTTCTTAAAGAGAAGACTCTTTTTGACATTATTATTCCGACAAGAGGAAGGCTATACACCGGTGATTCTCTTTACAGCCATCTGAAGGTAGCAGGTATCTGTTCCCTCTGCATTTCTAACTGGAGTAATGATGTAGAATATAAAAATAAATAAATACAGTCCCATTTACTGTCTAGCCAATCATGCATGGCAGATCTGCTGGTTACATTTTGTGTCGTAAAATAATGTCCCCCACCAATCTGTTGAAAACAGTTCACACAGCTCCACAAAAAATTGTGAATCACTTAAAACTTCTTGCTCCGCTTATAGCTCCCTCAGGCTACCGTCCGTTCCTGCCAGTCTTTCGCCCAGTATCTCTATCTTAAACACTGGGTAACATCTCCATCTTAAACACCGGGTAACAGTTGCATGCGTCATCTTTTTTTAAGGCTGGCCTCGAGCTCCACCTTTTTAATTATAATAGCCTACAGGTAGCCAATGTGTGGCTGGGATGAGCAACATTATATGTGTTCCAAGTCCCAGGCAATAACTTTCCTCTGAGGAAAACTCTCTTCAGGATTCCCAAACTGGGGAGAGCCCCTCTGTGATTAAAGTGGGTGAAAGTGGTGAATGTGATGAGCCATGATTGCCACAGACTAAATCACCCAACTATAATAATGCCTTCTTTCTGATCCCAACCCATGCCCAAGTGTGCAACAGGAGCGCCAAGGAAGCTTGGCCACGAAATTACCAAAAGTGTGTTTGGTACACTACCAAGAACTTAGCAGGGCGCAACTGATGGTTTTGGAGCCGGTTAATAGAGTTACCATACCACCTAAATATGTGTGGGCAAAAACTCTTGTTGTCCCCCCTATTATGGACCCAGTGTCCGGAACTACAGCGCAACAACAACAACAACAACAACAACAACAACAGATAGGGATATTGCTGGTTACATCTTTTTATATATTTTTTGTGTGAAAATATAGAGTATAGAGTATATCACTGGTAACATCTATGGGAAATTCAAATAGGATTTGTGGTACAGCAGGACACAATATGACAGATCTTTACTGCAAGCATAACAATACATGGCAAGCAGTGTCTGTGATGTGATGAGGGTGATCCAACCTTGCAAAGTGAAGCATTGTAGTTTCTTGACAAAGAAACACAAAATCCGTCAGTTTATTTCTCATGAATTTGTGACTTTAATCTCAGAGAATTTTTTTATTTGTTTCTCGCAAATGTATGACTTTATAATCTCTGAGAATAGCCAATTTTTTTCTTGTAAATGTGTGAGTTTTTTCTTGTAAATTTACTACTTTAGGCTCAGAGAATATTCAAGTTATTTTTCTCGTAAATGTACGACTTTAAAGCTTTAGTGCGTAACTTTTAGATATTAATGAACATCTGTTACAGTCAAGTTATTGCCAAATGAGTTGCTACAAAGCTAATTAAGACTATCAGCTTCATATGTATTCTTCTCTATGCTTCTCTGTATTTCTCAGTATGGCTATGTTCAGAAACTTGTGTCGTCCGGCAACTTTTGCGCGTAGAAACTCGAGTAAAGATAATTACCTGTTCTGAAGAGTCCATCATGTTTTTTTAATCCTCCGTGTCCTCCTTGGCTATTAGCAACTGCGTGGAGGAGGGGTGGGGGCGGTGCGCGAGGTAGGCTTGTATCATGTGGATGTGCCAACAGTTTTGTTCTCATTACTTAGAATTACTCATGGTGGCGACAGAAACTACGCACTATAGCATTAATCTCAAAATTAGAAATTTTTTGATTAGTTGTAAATTCTTTTTTCCCTACAATAGCCCTGAAACGGCATCGTCATTTTGCCATTAAAAGTCAGGAAAAATTGATTTGACATAGCAGCTAAGAGATGCATGCTACATAAAAATTAAACAAAAAAAACAGCAAAGCAGAATCTTGAGCGTTATATTAAAACAGCAGAACAATGTTTGCTGTTCTTTCTTTTTGTCATTATAGTTGACAGGCTTCAGACTCACTGGGATGACTCTCAGACCAAACTCTCTGATAGGACAAAGCAGCTCCACAATATGCTGCAGGACTCTACTGATTGGCTGGATGCCAAGAAGAGAGTGGATCACCTCATCAAACGGGCCAGTGAGAGGTTGGAGTCCTGGCAGGAAATCACATACACGGTGGAAGCATTGAAGAAACAAAACGCCGAACTGAAGGTTGGGTTGGACCAAAAATTATGTTTTGTGTCTAAATTAGCATAATAACTACTTATAATTAAGATGCACACAACATTTTCCATCTAGCATGTGAGAAATATGATATTACTATTACTGGGGATGACTCAAAAGAAATTTAAATGGTGAGAGTGAATCATCACATTTTAAAATTGTTTCAATTTCCTTCTTTTTTTCCTCCTTTCCTTCTTCACACTTATCTTTCCTTAGCTCTTTGTGAAGGAGCTGGAGCAGTGGCAGGGTCAGGTAGATGAAACCAATGTACTGGCTGACAAACTCCTAACACTGTATGCCAATGACGACACACACAAGGTCACCCAGGTCAACGACAACATGGTGGTGACCTGGACACACATCAACAGGCGGTAATGACACACACACTAAATGTATATAAACACCATTACACAACTTGTTTGAACACAAGACAGGCTTATTGTAGATTAAATTTATATGGTGTGAGCCACTCACATTCCTGATGAAATAAGAAACGAAGCCTTATTGTTGATTATTCTCTGTTGACGCACAGGTTGCTTATTATATGGATGTTGGAATCTGTGTGAAAGTGAGTGGGCTCAGTTTAAATTGCCTTAATGATACTCATTGTTATGCAGATGATGTGGTTTTGTATATCTGTTGATGGAATTTATAACACTCTAGCAGTCTCAGCATTAAAAATGAGGTTTGATATAAAAAAGATCTTTAGGATTATAACTGTAAGCAACATATTTAAAACCTTGTGAAGAAACTGGGATACAAATACAAATCCTGTTTCCCCCTTGAAGCTCGGAGAAGGCTGGTCGGAGAACTTTTTACTGATTTTCTTTTATGGTGATTTTTACATTAATGCGTCCAAGCATGGTGTCTCCACATTTGCCAATTGAGTCACTGGTGTATTTTTATTAATCAAGCCATTCTGGGCAAACAATCACATCTATGCACATTTATTTTCTTCGTATTTTCTGATCCAGCCACTTGTAAATAATAACAATTTAATCTGCAAAAGGGATTTTAATTGATGACTGTAATATCTCTGGTGGAATCGTGTCATGTGTGTCTCTCTAGTGTTTCGGACAGAGAGGCAGCTCTGGAGGCAGCTCTGAAGCTATTGCAGCAGTTCTACCTGGACCTGGAGAGGTTCCTCAACTGGCTGACGGAGGCTGAGACGACCTGCAACGTTTTAATAGATGCCACCAACAAGGATAAAATGCAGGAGCAGCCAGAGGCAGCCAGGAACCTGCTAGCACAGTGGAAGGTAGGACACGCTGTAATATATTCCTGTTCCACAGGACTGTGTGCAGAGCTCCACCCACTGAGGAATTTTGAGGTCAAACGTTTTAAGATGTAACTGAATGACCTGGTTATATATTGTGTTATGATAAATGTACGACAGTTGAAATTTATTTCTTCATGGTCGTATTCTTCTGATTATTAGGGCGCTATTGAAATTCTGTTTCTTCTTCTTGTATTCCAAAGGATTTTTAGGGGTCCAAGCCCAAAGGGGCATGGGAACCGCGTGTTGCGAGGCAACGCGTTTCACAGCTCCAACGGAGCGTGGAACCCTATTGTTTTTCTAAGGATTTTTCATTATTTTTATTTTCCATTATTCTTCTCTGCCTAAAACTCCGACTGCAGCCTAAACCGTACATGGTGGGGGGTTGCCATTTTCAGGACTGGTCCAAAACCCCGCAAGGACTTAGGCGCAAAAATTGACCCATTTCCACCACTAGGTGGCGCTATAGCAGACAAAAACGCGTTTTGCCCTATAACTCCCACACCGTACACCCAAAATTCAAAAACAATACATCTGCGCGTTCCCTGGATCCAACTTGCCGATCTGCACGAAACTTGGAACCTAGCATCCCCCGACTGACCTGACAAAAAGTTATAAAAGGAATTTTTGTACGATAAAAATTGTGCATATAACGCACAAACTAATTTTTGTAGCTAACTATGAAAACACCAACTTTGCCATATCTCAGCCAAAATGAATGCTATCAACGCCAAACTTTAGATTATTCTTTGCCTTGACCCTCCGGAGGTGCCCCATGCGTTTTACGAAAATTGGTCACTAAGGGGCGCTACAGTTACAAGAAGTTTATATCTCATGAACGGCTCATCCGATTTATACAAATTTTGATGGGTACCATCAAAGACCAACCCTAAAGTGTGTTACTGAGGCGTCGAAGTGGGCGGGGCCTGTGGGACCCAATGTGACCCAACTCTAGATTCACCACTTACACTAATGTGAACAACTTTAATTTGTGGTGCTCGTTCGGCATGGCGTTCTGAGGCGCTGTACCAAATTTGGCAATTAGTGGGCGCTAAAATCAACATAAAAATGTTTTTCCCTGTTAATCAATGTTAATGGAATATTTGCAATGGGAATGTATCAAAGACCTTGCACCTCACACTTCTCAATATTTACTGATGTTTACCTCCTACCGTTACGTTTTGGTTTTTGCTTCTGCATGCTCCCCTGGTGTTATATACAATAAACAAACTTCTTAACCCACCTGACAAAGTTTCTACAACCTTCACAGTGGACAAATGTAACTCTTTTCTCCCACTTTTTCAATCCAAAATCAACACCATTCATATACCCTGATACCGTGCAATTAAACATTGCAGTTGGTGCTAAGTGGAGAGTCTGTCATAGTGTGATTGGGTATGTCGGTGGCATTGATTCTTAATTTCCCACGAAGGTGATCGCAGTTTCGTGTCAGTTAAACTTCTCATCTCCAATCCTATCTGTATTTGTGAGAAGTGCCGCTGTCCTGAGTTGAAAGCCTACTTTACAGCTTTATTATCGAGTTAATAGGTGCGTGTGCTCGTGTCGGCCGCTGTCCCTTTCCTAAGGTTTTGAAATGCAAACAACTTTTGACTACTTTTTTTTTTTTTTTTTTTGAACGACGTGCACCTGTGAGCACCCACGGAGGAAAACATCAATCGGCGCCTATGACACCATTTACAACAACCTGACCACCTCCCCTGCTCTTTCAACCACCACACCTGCCGGTACCTCCACCCTCTAAGTCACTCTCTCATTTCTCTGTCCCCTGTGGTCAGGGGGGTTAAGAAGTTTGTTTATAGTAGAGAATTGTTAAAAGTAGTCTGTACATGCATGGAGACGAACTGTTAACCACTACATTTGCAACGGCAGAGTACCGCAGACCTCGTGCATCAAACTTCTTGATATTCACCAACGTTTGCCCCCCCCCGACGTAATGCTTCGGGTCCCGCATTGGCGCAGCTTCGCGGGTCATCGGGGCCGACTGGCGCGGCTCCCCGGGGCATCGCGGACGACTGGCATCGGAGGCGAATGGCATCGGAGGCGAATGGCATCGGAGGCTTGGGCCCCGTCATAACAGCTTGCAGTTCTAGTTCTTTTTATTATTTTATGTCTTGGAGCACATTTTGAGGTGCTTAAGCTACTCAAAAATTCATGAAAATTAGTACACGTCAGACTTGGTGAAAATTACAATCTGATATGGGTCTCGGCCTTGGCAGGGTGAAATTGGCTCGATAGTGCCCCTACCAGTTATAAAAGTTAAAGCTCCCTTCTTTAACTTTTTCATAGAGGCATGCAATATCGGAGGCATATGTATTATATCCAGACATACAAAAAGCTTGTAGGAGCCACCCCCTAAATCCAACAGGAGGTCTGCTATATTGAAATAAATTAAATATTTTGGATGATTTTGACAATTTTTAGGGGGTGTACTTTAACAAACTCCTCCTACAGATTTACAAAGCTAAATTGCGAAGCCTTTGCACTTGCGTCCAATGATGTGGGCGCGGCTATGTGTCAAATTACCATATAACACCACAAAACAGGTAGTTGTTTATAACTCAGGTGTACATTGTCCAATCTGCCCCAAATTTGTTATGGGCCTGTTAACAGGCCTGAGAGCATGTACAAGTCAATAATGAATTAAAGTCATAGCCCCACCTACTGGCAACAGGAAGTAAGCCCTGATGAAAATCATTTGATGTACCTGAATTTTACATGATGTGGTTTAAACATGATATACAGCAACATGACGTATGAATAGTGTGTTCTCTAGCACCAAATAGTGGATACAGGAAGTGGTGCACAATTTGAAATATATTATTTCCAACAATATGCACTATTTGGAGGGAATTCATTTTAAATCTTGCGTGGAGTGTTTGACGATCATGGAAATGCACGGCCACATCGACAGCCCGAGGGCCCGTTCATTGCTGCTTCCAGCTTTAATTGTCATTGAAGCTTTTGTTCAAATGTTTCCGGGCTAAGACCTTCACAGTGAAACATACATAATCAACACACTGAAATCAGTGCATGCAACAGCTGCATTGTAACACAGTGGCAATCTATTTCTTATTTGGAATTATTGAACTTTTGTTAGAGGGAACTATGGGAATGATTTTCCAAAGGACAGCATAGAATTTCTCCCATGCAACATGTATAGTTACACTGACTAGATAGCGCTATCTATGTCCATATCTTGTGTAGACCAATTTTACGAGAGATTCATTGGAAGTGTATAACAGTATTTGTTTACCACTCTTTTAAAGCTATTGCCATTCAACCTCATGCCCTATCCATGACAGCTTTTAGAACAGACAGTTTTTACTAGATGTTATGTAGATCTTTAACAAAGCAAGGGATCCATTTTTTGTGGCTGCAGGAATAATGATTAATTTGGAACAGAAGTAGAAGAATTTGGTAGGTCAGCAGTGATATTGAACAGACAAAGAAAATGGCATCACCTACAAAAACAGTGATCAAGAAAATGAAAATGTTAATGATTGCAACATTTTATCATATGAAATCTATCAGACATCCAGTACATTTCCAGTTTGTGACCCAGGTCTTTAGAACTCTCTTCCTTGACTCTCTGCCCCAGCTGGTATGACAGGAATGCTGACATGGCAGCATAGAGAGATCTCATTGGCCATTCGGTGCCTGGCAGACAAATGCAAAATCCCCCTACTGCATTGTGGGTGTTGAAGGGAAGGCTCTGTTCTGCGAGAGAACATATTTTCACCCTCCACCCTCACCCTGCGCCCACACACACTTTCTGGTGGCATGTGCATGATGCACCGCACACACACACACACACACACACACACACACACACACAAAGTACGTACTGTAAAGGAAACACTCAAGCACACATGCAGCATTTTGGAAATTCATTTTCAGATACACACTAACTTTTCACACACACACACACACACACACTCACACACACACACAGCTCTGTCAGTACAACAGCAGCACTGTATGCAGAGATGAGATAGTCTTCTGTGTCCAATTATATTGGCGGACGGCAACGCAGCATAGCATTCAGGCAGCGCACACACTCACTGGAAACAACACTGAACGCAGATAACGTTTAATTGGAAAATCAGCACACCTCATCTTTTTATCATCCTTTAAAGTTCTATCTGCCACTTTCCTCCTTCACCCCCTCTGCTGTTCAAACTCACTCTGACTCACACCCTCCAACTCTATCTCCCTTTTATGGCAAACTAACTCTTCCTCCCCTCCACTTTATCTCAAAATGTCTCTCTTTGTCACACACACATTTTAACAGAGGGCATTCTTATGAAGGCACATTGGGAGCTGATCTTGAGCTGGAAGAAGCAGAAGATGATGTCTTCTTTTTATTCTTTTTGACGTCTAGTTTTGGGATTTCAAAGTAAAGTTTTGAGGATGCTGCGCAGGAAGGTCTACCATGTTCAGGTTGGGAAAGAAAATTAAGCACTGTTCTTTTGCAAATAGGCATTGTAATACTTAATTCAGGTATTTCATTTTTGGAAGAATGTTTCATCTTATTACAAAAACGTTTTGACTTATAAAATCTAGCTAATTATTGAGGGTTAGTAAAAGTAACTTATAAATTATAAGAATTTCAACGTTACTACACAAGATGTTTGACATGTTTTCAGTTTTTTGGTATAAATCCACTAGTTGTGTACACCAACAAAGGAAATTGTAACATTGTGAAAAAAAGTTTATATAAAAACTAAAAGTCTAAAAGTAATTGTGCTCCAACTGAAAAGCAAGTAGGGAAATGTTTTCAATACAGATAAAAAAAGGCATTAATGAAATTAAATGTGAAAACCATCAATATAAAATAAAGATATTGAAGTTTAAGTTCATATGAAGGTATACTGTAGGGCTGGGATTGATTCAAATGGATCAGGGAACATTTGGATCAAAGGAAAAACTTTCTAGAACAACATTTAATACATTAGCCAGTCTTATACTACACTCCACTTCCCCTGTCTTCAGTGCTTTCTGTTTGTTCTATTCTTGTCTGTGTCTTATTCTTTGTTGCAATGACCCATTTTCCCCCTCAGGTAGTATTATTAGGGTCCGAGCACCGACAACGTCGATAGGCGAAGGCCCTATTGAAATTCAAGTGTTTCTTCTTTCTTTCTTTTCTTTTGATTATTATTATTCTATGCGATTGAGCGCAGTTTTGAGGTGCTTGGGCTACTCAAAAACGTAAAAATTGCGATCTGATATGGGTCTCAGACTTGGGCTTGGCAAATTGGCTCAATAGCGCCCCCTATCAGTTTTCAAAGTTAAAGCCCCCGCCTTTAACTTTCACGTAGAGGTATGACATTTGGTTGGCATATGTATTTATGCACTTGTATAATGACAATAAAGGTTCTATCTACCTATCTATCTATCTATAGTCTATCTATATTCTAAAGACCTTAGCGAAGCTAAATTGCTAAGCTTTTTACCAAACGCCAAACAGTTGGGGCGGGGCATGGTGTTGATTTTTCATGTCTCGCCATGAAACAGGAAGCGGTTAGTAACTAGACCTACATTGTCCAATCTACTGCTCAGGCTAAATAAGGGTAGATATGCATGGGTATGTATATGTATCATGTCCATACTTACAAAAAAGCCTCTTGGAGCCATACTCTAAACCCAAAAGGACGTCAGGCTGCACTAAACTTAATTTATATTAAATTATGGATGATTTTGACTAATTGCAGACTACTTTAACGAACTCCTCCTACAGATTTAACCCGATTTACTTCAAAATTGGTCAGTATAATAGAAAGACCTTGAGGAAGCTTGATTGCAAAGCTTTTCCTTTTTTATCATACGGTGTGGGCAAAGCAGGGAGCGGCACATTTTGATGTTCCCTCGCCAAACAGGAACTAGTTTGAAACTAGACTGTACATTGTCCAATCTTCCCAGGCCTGCTCAGGCTTTTTAACCCCTTAACGCCGACTGTCGCTAATTTGCATCAAACCCCTTCCATTCCGACTGCAGGCGAGATAGCGTGTGTATTCCCCCCAATGCCGGTTTGTTTACATGCGATACATACCTAGGAACCTTTTGCATGCACTGGTTTCTCGTAGGACCGGTCGGAGTGGGAGATACATCCGGTTCATGTAAGCGAAATTAACCCTAATCCTACCCCTAATCCTACCCCTAAACCTAACCCTACCCCAACCCTAAAGAAACTACTATCAATGTTAGGGAGTAGGAGAGTGTTTTCTTTCTTGCCGTTGTCAAGATCCATGTATTTGTCATTTACAGTTTAAAAGTTCTAACAACTTTGTGACATGAATGAAATCTACTGTGTTTTATTAATTTTACCATTTTGTAAAGAATTTTACCATAATGCCTGTTGTCGCTAATTTGCATCATACCTAAATTTATATCTATTCCATATGCTATAGACAAATTAACAATCTCAACTTAATTTAGCATCAGCTTGGAGCCAGAAACACACATAATATTTTGTTTATATAATTGTGAATAAATTCAGGCGTCAAGGGGATAAGGGTCCTGGCCTGAAGACATGTACATATCAATATTGAGTTATAAGCATAACGCCCCCTACTGACGAAAGGAAGTTACAGGCGTTACACTTTGATGTGCTCTATCTAATGGGTTTACCAAATCCACCTCAAAAGTGTTCAGGAAAGCCCTAAGACCTTGATTATGCTTCAATTTGAACATTGTGATTTTTTGTCAAAGGGCGTCCTCATTTAACCTGGCTCCGCCCTCCTACGTACTTCCGCTAAATTTTCATTTTCCTTCAGTACTCCGTCTGGGTGGTGGTATATTCGTCCAATCAGCGAACAGAAGGAGTGGATGAGAACGATGACGTTGAGGACGTGCGCAGATCCAGAGTGCTCTGGGCAGATCCAATAGTTTTAAACTTCAACAGAGTACCCGCCTTCAAGGAAGTTAACACTTGTCAATGGA
The DNA here is from genome assembly GCF_004354835.1 of Perca flavescens. Taxonomy (NCBI): domain Eukaryota; kingdom Metazoa; phylum Chordata; class Actinopteri; order Perciformes; family Percidae; genus Perca; species Perca flavescens. The sequence goes on from NC_041354.1 coordinate 13,470,951, forward strand.
GAGTGGCCAGACTCTCTGTACAAATGAAATGTATGAGAGTCTGGTAGGACCAGGCTAGTCCCCATTGCGGCACGTCGAACTTCAATGTTACATCATGAAAGAGAAAGTTGTTGTAACTCAAACATACGTTGTCCGATCTGCCCCAAATCTTTCATACATGATGTTTGTCCAGGCCTGAAGTTATTCACATGGGTTTCAGGCTTGATTATGGTAAATCGGCTCAATAGCGCCCCCTACACATTTTCAAAGAAGTAGCCCCTGCAGTGTGTTTTATCTAGACATATGAGATTTGGTATGTATCATGTCCAAACTTACAAAACACCTCTCTTGGAGTCTTATCTTAAACCCAACTCAGCTATATTAAAATGAATGGGCAATATAGATGATTTTGAACATTTGCAGACATATATACTACTCGCACAGATTTAACCCAATCAACTTCAAAATTGGTCAGTATAATCTAAGACCTTGCCAGAGCTAAATTGCAAAACTTTTGCACTTGGATCCAATGGTGTGGGCGAGCCTAGGTGTCAAATTACCATATAACGCCACCAGGTAGTTGTTTGTAACTTGAGTGTACATTGTCCAATCTGCCCCAAATATTTTCTACTTAATTAGAGAACAGGCCTGAGAGCATGTGCAAGTCAATATTGAGTTATAGTCATTGCGCCACCTACTGGCAACAGGAAGTCAGCCAAACTCTTGCGTGCAGTGTCCGGTCATAGAAATATCAACTGGGAATGGCAAGAACCCCGACGTGTGCGCAGTGAGAGTTCATCGCTGCTTGCAGCTTTAATTCAATTTCATGTTATCTAATTAATCTTAAAACTACCAGCCTGTGTATTCAATTCAATTCATTAACAGAATGTGTTCCTCTTTAAGGACAAGTTTTATGGCTTTAGTCAACTTTTAGCATATAAAGGAAAATAATGAAATGCACCCTGATACAACAGGTTGCAAAGAGAAGTCATGAATGCTAGTAGGGTTAAAGTTCAAATTTAGCCTCAAACAGACACCATGTGAGATGTTTAGAGGGGAAATGTCTCTTTGGGGTAACTGTTGACAATTTTTACACATCTGAAATGTGACAAGTTCCCCAAACGAGACACTGCTTTTTCTGTTGCCCAAAAAAGGCACCCATTATAGAGTGCTTATAATCTGTAATGTCTTTAGTAATGTGCTTAAGTTGTATAAGGACAAGTAAGAACTTAGGGTTTTTAAAGGAGCAATACGTAATACTGACAGTTAGCTTTGAAAATGGGTACTGCAGTCCAAATTCAAAATATTGGAACAAGTCTTTTCCCCCCTTGCCCCTCCTCCCCAGACTTGAAGCTATGCGGAATCCAACGTCCCACGACGTCAATGTTAGCTAGATGCTGGCAATGTTGACGGTCATACCTGTATATATATATATATATATATATATATATATATATATATATATATATATATAAAACTCAGCTATATTAAAATGAATGGGCAAAAATGAATGGGCATTTCTTAGGATTATTGAGACCCCACGAGGTGAGATCTTGCATGGAGCCCTAGTCCGAGGAAGATTGACAGTCATGTTTAGCTTCTTCCATTTTCTAATCATTGCTCCAACAGTGGACCTTTTTTCACCAAGCTGCTTGGCAATTTCCCCGTAGCCCTTTCCAGCCTTGTGGAGGTGTACAATTTTGTCTCTAGTGTCTTTGGACAGCTCTTTGGTCTTGGCCATGTTAGTAGTTGGATTCTTACTGATTGTATGGGGTGGACAGGTGTCTTTATGCAGCTAACGACCTCAAACAGGTGCATCTAATTTAGGATAATAAATGGAGTGGAGGTGGACATTTTAAAGGCAGACTAACAGGTCTTTGAGGGTCAGAATTCTAGCTGATAGACAGGTGTTCAAATACTTATTTGCAGCTGTATCCTACAAATAAATAGTTAAAAAAATCATATATTGTGATTTCTGGATTTTTTTTTTTTAGATTATGTCTCTCACAGTGAACATGCACCTACGGTGACAATTTCAGACCCCTCCATGATTTCTAAGTGGGAGAACTTGCAAAATAGCAGGGTGTTCAAATACTTATTTTCCTCACTGTATATATATATATATATATATATATATATATATGGCTGATAGTAGAAGCCAAAACTTTTGCAGTTGGGGATCGGTGACTGCCAGCCTAACTATCCAATATCCATAACAGAAGTTATCTCAGGACACTTTACAGATAGAGTAGGTCTAGACCACATTCTATAATTTACAGAAACACAACATTTCCCCCCAAGAGCAAGCATTTAGTGCAACAGTGACTGTTAACAATAAAAAATAAAGAAACACATACCCTTTCTTCCATAAAGATGAAAACTTTGTCTAAGTTTATGTGTAGATGAAAAAAAATATTTTTTGTTGCATTGTATCTACAAAATAATTTACCAAAAGCAGTTTGTCTATACTGGTCATTACACATTATGGTTGCATGCCAGTTTGTAACAAAGGGGGAATCATCTTACATTCAACATTTCATAACTGTAAAGCTGGCAATGGCAGCCACAAGAATATTCCATAACGTAACATACCATATCTGTAGAGAAGGTAATTAAGCTACACGGTTGTTTTGCCAAACTTAGATTGCATGTTTCCATTATGAGAAAGTCAAACTTGCAGTTTCTGTCATATGGTGGTTGTTGCCAAAATAGTAAACAGCCACGGCCCGCCTGCTCCTCCGGTAATGTTAGCAGTTAGCATGTGTTAGCATTATGGCATTAGCCAGCACCAGTCGGAATCACTTAACTATCTGTGTGTCTCAATTTCTTTGAGTAACTAACTCTATAATAATTTGATGTGAAATGTTGAAATGTTGAAATTACTGAAAATGCCCATCCCTACTAGTTGCCTGAAGAAGACCCAGTTGGGTCGAAACGTTGCATTTTATATTAAATATGGGAGTTTAAAGCAGTGTTGCAGACATTACATTCTTTTCGTTTTAAGTACTTTCATTTGTCCTGCACCTGCCAGAAGGTGGGATGTGCACACAGTTACTTTTATAAACATCCCTACTAGTTGCCATGATAAATTAGTGAAGCTCAATGCTTGCCTTTTCAGCAGGAAATTAGCCAGCTCGTCTTAAAGACCTTTTGGGCTTTAAGCTTTTCTCCATCTTTCCATTACATCTTCAATATTAATCCATGTTTACCACGTCTCCGGTAATGCAACTGTTTAGAAAGATGCTGAGGTGTTTTAGGTCGGGGAGAATCTATTTCTATTGATCCAGTTCGTTTGGTTGCTGCTTCCATGGCTGCAGCATGCTGTGTTTGTGTTTCATATCTGGCAACCCAGCCGGGGTGTCAAAATGGGCAGTGGATGACAACACACAGACCAAAACAAAAACATATGTTCCGGGCCGGAATGGAAATTTCAAAGTAGAAGATACTGCCTTTAGCATTGTTGTCAGAGAAAAAAATAAAAATCTGATGACATATCATGTTCATTTTATGATTTAACACAGTAAATATCGTACAGATTTCTCCTTTAATTCTTCAGGAACACCCCCCCAAAAATGTTGTGTTGTGTGTAATGTTATCATTATTTATTAATTGATTCATTTATATTACAGTTTATGAAGCCTATATATAATTTGAAAGAAAATTACAGCAACTTATGTGATGATTGATGACACAAAGTTAAAATAATACACATGTACTTTTGTAGAGTGTTGGAAGGTTTATGATGATAGATCTGGTAAAAGTAATGATATTAAAATGATTCCCTAAGATATGGCAATTGATTCAGTTAAGTAAGACTTGTTATTGTACTTACAGTAAGGGACCGTTTGGTATTTATGGAATGGACCACCAGAGGAAAATAGGGGAGGGTCATGTCTTTATATTCTTTGTTGAGGGGAGGGTCATCTAACATTTTTTAGTCCGTGGGGTGTGAGTTACCCAACTTTTGTATTCATAGAAACAGAAAAATTTCAAAGTGGCTTATCTGGTGCATATTTTTCCATGTGGCTCTTAGTGTCGGCCCTCCTTTGCTACCAGATGGGTCTGACCCATGAGTTTGGCAGTGGGGCACAGGGAGCACTGCCCTCCTGGTGGCTTAAATGGGTAATTGCATTGTTTAAAAAATGAGTAGAATAATTACGTCTTGCATGACCAGATATTTTATAAATATCTTAGCTAAATAACACAAAACAACTAAATGGTGCTAGGTAATACATCTGATTTCATATACTGCTTTAGTAAAAAAAATATTTCCTGGCTGACGATGCGAGCAGCAGGACACAAAAAATGAAAATGAATGTTGCTAGTCTGGACATCTTACCGTGCCAAAGTTGCAATAAAGGTTTTCTAAATGCCACATTTGATGTCTGTTTACTAATTGTTTTGTGTACATTTGGACTTACATTTATTCCACTTTGTTTAAACGGCAAAGTGGAGGAAGCCTAGTGACGAGTCCATAGCAACCAGTATGTGTGCTGAATGTTACCCAGGGTGCTTTGCTGAATGGTCTCAATGTTGTATTGTTTTATTTCATGTGAATACTAGTTTACTAGAGGAGTAACTTAGTATTTGAAGTAATGCAGGAAGTGTGCATTTAGTTTCCATGCTTATTGTGTTTCCACAACATTAGTGAGTAAATCTACTGAAATGGCCACCACACCATAACAGAGGAGTGTGATGCGTCAGATGAGAATGCAGAGGTTAAATCATGTATGTAATTGCTGCAAAAAAAAACAATGGCAATCTATAGATCTTTGCCAAGCGCAAACCAGTGCAGAAGGTATTGAAAAATAGTTGGGGGAGGGTCATACCTTTTTTCCAAATCATTTTGGAGGGTCATAGAAAAATAATTCCTCGGGAGGGGAGGGCCATATCTATTTTGACTAAAGGTCCCAAAACTCCTCCGGTGGCCCCTGAAATAAATAACGAACTGTCCCTAAATTACTTAGTGGAAAGGTAGTGCCTGCCATATTAAAGGCATTATAAACTCATTTTCACTTTACAAACATCGACTTGTAAAGTACTTTGTTCCCTTCTAGGGTCTTATCAAGAACATTATGAGTAATAGAGTAGATTGTCTGAAAAATTGTTGTGAAAAATGGACAACAACTGATTACACAAGGGATAATCACCTCAAGGCAGGACAATAAACAGTTTGATACAAGCCGGGTATATCAAACTGTTTATTGCCCTGCCTTGAGGTGATTATCCCATTTATTCTACTTCTTGTTTGCCAACATAATAAAACAATTCAAATACTTTAATAATTATGCTTTTTCTTATTCGTATTGCATGCTTATTAAATGTATACTCTGTTTGAGTTCATTAGTTTCTATAGCAACCACACAAGGCTGCATCTGATCACTAACGTTAGTTTAATAACGTAGTTGCTACATTGTGTCTCGCTTGTGAAACTATGTATCGACTGACCCTCCGATTGATTTTTATTTTTACAATGGACCTCATGTTTGAAATTTCTGTGATAAAAACAAAATACAAGCGGCGTATTGATCTACTATTTGATGACGCTGTGCTCAGTCAGCAGGCAACCTGCCGGGTTAATGCCCTCCTCCCAGCCAATCAGAATAAAGCATTCTTAAACGAAGTAGAATCAAGCCAGAATAACACGTCTTGACATTTCAGTGCTACAAAAGGTTCCATCCACAATACATTACGCCCTGCATTATGGCTCAATCCTGGTGGTTGCTGCTCTTGAGAGTAGTCACTCTCTCAGATCCTGAGAAAAAGTAAATTCCTGAAAGATGGCTGGTATTACCAAGAAAATGAAGTGTGTGCTCCAACAGAATTTACGCTCTTGCTTTTCCCCACTGACTCTTTTCTTGTGTGTGTGTGTGTGTGTGTGTGTGTGTGTGTGTGTGTGTGTGTGTGTGTGTGTGTGTGTGTGTGTGTGTGTGCGTCCCTGCATGCGTGAATGTGTGTGTGTTTGTGTTACCAGGACCTCCAGGCGGAGATTGACAGCCACACAGAACTGTATCACTCTCTAGATGACAACGGGCAGAGAATTGTGACCTCACTGGGGGACTCAGAGGACGGTTCCCTGCTCCAGAGACGCTTGGACAACATGAGCCACCGCTGGAACGACTTGCGCAACAAGACCCTTAGCATGAGGTGAGGGGAGTTGTAGCTCAGTTCTGTAAAATCCATCCATCCATCCATCCATCTTCGTCCGCTTATCCGGTGTCGGGTCGCGGGGGGAGCAGCTCCAGCAGGGGACCCCAAACTTCCCTTTCCCGAGCAACATTAACCAGCTCCGACTGGGGATCCCGAGTTCCCAGGCCAGGTTGGAGATATAATCCCTCCACCTAGTCCTGGGTCTTCCCCGAGGCCTCCTCCCAGCTGGACGTGCCTGGAACACCTCCCTAGGGAGGCGCCCAGGGGGCATCCTTACCAGATGCCCGAACCACCTCAACTGGCTCCTTTCGACGCAAAGGAGCAGCGGCTCTACTCCGAGCTCCTCACGGATGAGTGAGCTTCTCACCCTATCTCTAAGGGAGACGCCAGCCACCCTCCTGAGGAAACCCATTTCAGCCGCTTGTACCCTGGATCTCGTTCTTTCGGTCATGACCCAGCCTTCATGACCATAGGTGAGGGTAGGAACGAAAACTGACCGGTAGATCGAGAGCTTTGCCTTCTGGCTAAGCTCTCTTTTCGTCACAACGGTGCGATAGATTGAATGCAATACCGCACCCGCTGCGCCGATTCTCCGACCAATCTCCCGCTCCATTGTCCCTCACTCGCGAACACAACCCCAAGATACTTGAACTCCTTCACTTGGGGTAAGGACTCATTCCCTACCTGGAGAAGGCATTCCATCGGTTTCCTGCTGAGAACCATGGCCTCAGATTTAGAGGTGCTGATCCTCATCCCAACCGCTTCACACTCGGTTGCGAACCCGATCCAGTGAGTGCTGAAGGTCGCAGGCCGATGATGCCATCAGGACCACATCATCTGCAAAGAGCAGCGATGAGATCCCCAGCCCACCAAACTGCAACCCCTCCCCACCCCGACTACGCCTCGATATCCTGTCCATAAATACTACAAACAGGATTGGTGACAAAGCGCAGCCCTGGCGGAGGCCAACCCTCACCTGAAAAGAGTCCGACTTACTACCGAGAACCCGGACACAGCTCTCGCTTTGGTTGTACAGAGATTGGATGGCCCTGAGAAGAGACCCCCTCACCCCATACTCCCGCAGCACCTCCCACAGTATCTCCCGGGGACCCGGGTCATACGCCTTCTCCAAATCCACAAAACACATGTAGACCGTTGGGCATACTACCAGGCTCCCTCCAGGATCCTTGCGAGAGTGAAGAGCTGGTCCGTTGTTCCACGACCAGGACGGAATCCGCATTGTTCCTCCTCAACCCGAGGTTCGACTATTGGCCGAACCCTCCTTTCCAGCACCTTGGAGTAGACTTTACCAGGGAGGCTGAGAAGTGTGATACCCCTATAATTGGCACACACCCTCTGGTCCCCCTTTTTAAAAAGGGGGAACCACCACCCCAGTCTGCCACTCCTTTGGCACCGTCCCAGACTTCCACGCAATGTTGAAAAGGCGTGTCAACCAGGACAGCCCCTCCACACCCAGAGCCTTGAGCATTTCTGGACGGATCTCATCAATCCCGGGGCTTTGCCACTGTGTAGTTGTTTGACTACATCAGTGACTTCCGCCTGGGAAATCGACGACAATCCCCCCCATTATCCTCCAGCTCTGCCTCTAACATAGAGGGCGTATTAGTCGGATTCAGGAGTTCTGCAAAGTGCTCCTTCCACCGCCCTATTACCTCCTCAGTTGAGGTCAACAGTGTCCCATCCTTACTGTACACAGCTTGGATGGTTCCCCGCCCCCCTCCTGAGGTGGCGAACAGTTTTCCAGAAGCACTTTGGTGCCGACCGAAGTCCTTCTCCATGTCTTCTCAAACTTCTCCCACACCCGCTGCTTTGCCTCTTTCACGGCAGAGGCTGCAGCCCTTCGGGCCCTTCGGTGCCCTGCAACTGCCTCCGGAGTCCTCCGGGATAACATATCCCGGAAAGACTCCTTCTTCAGTCGGACGGCTTCCCTGACCACCGTTGTCCACCACGGTGTTCGTGGGTTACCGCCCCTTGAGGCACCTAAGACCCTAAGACCACAGCTCCTCGCTGCAGCTTCAGCAATGGAAACTTTGAACATTGTCCACTCGGGTTCAATGCCCCCAGCCTCCACAGGGATGCACGAAAAGCTCCGCCGGAGGTGTGAGTTGAAAGTCTGTTGGACAGGGGCCTCCTCCAGACGTTCCCAATTTACCCGCACTACACGTTTGGGCTTACCAGGTCTGTCCAGAGTCTTCCCCCACCCTCTGACCCAACTCACCACCAGATGGTGATCGGTTGACAGCTCTGCCCCTCTCTTCACCCGAGTGTCCAAAACATACGGCCTCAGATCAGATGAAACGATTATGAAATCGATCATTGACCTTCGGCCTAGGGTGCTCTGGTACCAGGTACACTTATGAGCATCCCTATGTTCGAACATGGTGTTCGTTATAGACAATCCATGACTAGCACAGAAGTCCAACAACAAACAACCACTCTGGTTTAGATCAGGGAGGCCGTTCCTCCCAATCACGCCTCTCCAGGTGTCTCCATCATTGCCCACGTGTGCGTTGAAGTCCCCCAGCAGAACAATGGAGTCCCCCACTGGAGCCCCATGCAGGACTCCAGTCAAGGTCTCCAAGAAGGCCGAATACTCCGAACTCCTGTTTGGTGCATATGCACAAACAACAGTCAGAGTTTTCCCCCACAACCCGCAGGCGTGGGAGGCGACCCTCTCGTCCACTGGGGTAAACTCCAACACAGCGGCGCTCAGCCGGGGACTTGTGAGTATCCCCACACCCGCCCGGCGCCTCACACCCTGGGCAACTCCGGAGAAGAAAAGAGTCCAACCCCTATCCAGGAGTATGGTTCCAGAACCAAGACTGTGCGTAGAGGTAAGCCCCACCAGATCTAACCGGTAGCGCCCACCTCCCGCACCAGTTCCGGCTCCTTCCCCACAGAGAGGTGACGTTCCACGTCCCCAGAGCCAGCGTCTGCTGCCCGGGTCTGGTCCGTCGAGGCCCCTGACCTTCACTGCCACCCATGTGGCATCGCACCCGACCCCAACGGTTCCTCCCACAGGTGGTGGGCCCATGGGATGGAGAGGGAGTTGCCACGTAGCTTGTTCGGGCTGTGCCCGGCCGGGCTCCGTGGCAAACCCGGCCACCAGGCGCTCGCCGACGAGCCCACCGTCTGGGCCTGGCTCCAGACGGGGGCCCCGGGCTTCCTCCGGGCAGGGTCACTCCATCTCTGCTTAGCTTTTTCATTGGTGTTTTCTGTAAAATCATGATGTTTATATAAAGCACAAGAAACAAGAAAACCTGTGTTTGTGTTTCAAGGGCCCATCTGGACTCAGAGATGGCCTCGTGGAAGAGGCTCCATATGTCGCTGCAGGAACTGTTGAACTGGCTGAGACTCAAAAGTCAACAGCTCGAAAAGGAGCCGCCTGTAGGGGGAGACGTCCCAGCCGTGCAGACACAGCTGGACACACACCGAGTAGGAGGAAACAAACACACTATGTGGGACACAGACAGACACACTGCTTGTCATTTAGCATTTTTGCTAAAATAATTTGACATTCTAATGCTGATTCTGGAGTTGTTTTAGAGGTGTTTGTGGAATTGGGCGAAAATACAAGGCATGTGTACTTGCTTTCTGTTCTACAAGTGTATACAAGTAGATGTTTTTAATTATTAGTAACTGAACATTATCTCTACCAAAATGAGTCATTTTTTTAAAACCAAATGTGGCATCTAGTTACTGGTTAGCAATGTAATTAAAGCATGTTGTCTACAGACCAGGGGTCTACTAAACACAGACACTTGATTGTCTGACCTTCTACAGTTAGCCAAGAGGAGCAAAGCACAACGTAAGATCACGTGAACTTGCAACCAATGAAATTAGCCTGTTTGATACATATTCATAATAAAAAGGTTTTGTGGTTTCATCGCAAAAGTGGCCATTTACATTTGAGGAAGACTTTGTCTTAATGGCTAACATTTTGCAAATCAAAGGCTCAGATTAAATGGAAAGTATAGTTGTAAAGAGTTAAATGAAAACCCCATTTTATACAAAAAAGCAAGATGATTGGATTGAATGATTTGTTTATTTCATGTATAAAACTATAACGAGTCTGCAAAATGGTGAGTTATTGCAGATATGCTTTAGAAAAAGGCTTTTAGTCAAAGCATTACATACAAAATTTAGACATGTTTTAGTTCAAAGATACACTCAGATACACAGACACTTGAATCTAACGATATCATCTGCCATATGTAACAATGGCAGTGGTGTGTGTGTGTGTGTGTGTGTGTGTGTGTGTGTGTGTGTGTGTGTGTGTGTGTGTGTGTGTGTGTGTGTGTGTCTCTACAGCACGGGCTCAACACTATCTTATTTTGGGACCCAAATTGAAATGCCCCAGGGACCTAACAATGCATAAATGACTTACTTTAAATAAAGGCAAACCATTCATTAAAATATCAGTATCTAACATGTCACCAACCTTTTTTTATTTTTTCTAGTTAGTGACACAGATAAAATGCAAATAAAGTAAGTTGTGTGTACGTGTATTTGTGTGTGTTTTTAAAGTGCTTCAGGAGGGACTTGAGAGCTAAAGAGCCAGTTGTGACAAAGGCTCTGGACGATGTGGGAGTCTTTCTATCTGTGCTGCCACGAGACACACCATCACCTGAGCAGAGAGGTAACACACACGTTTCTAAAAATGTAATAATTTCTGATAATTCTGCATAATGGCTCTCCTCCATTTTTCTTACAGGGGTTAAGATTGTCCCCCTTCAGTACTTCAGACTTGCTTTGATGTTTCATGTTGGATGAATGGACTAAGAATGTTAGCATTGTAAGCAGCATAAGCTCTTTTGCAGCCTTTTCAAACTGGACCCTATTTTCCCAAACATCTTTGAAATTAGTCTAATATTGAACAAGAACGCTTTAACCGGCAGCCGCAAACTGGGCCGCAATGTAAACCTACACATTAAAAACTCCTGGGTTAAAAAGGGACCAACTAATTTCTGGGTTAAATGCAAATGTTAAAAAACCCAAATGTTGGGTTAAAATAACCCAACAGTGTAATTAATAAAACCCAACTTCTGGGTCAAAAGAACAACCCAATTTTCTGGGTTGAAATAACCCAGAAATTAGTTGGTCCCTTTTCAACCCAGGAGTTGGATCAAAAATAACTTGGGTTACTATGCCAGTATGCCTTATTCCAGAAAATAATACTTTGTTTTAGGGACTGTTTGTTATTTAATTAAAGAGCCACCGGAGGAGTTTTGGGACCTTTAGTCAAAATAGATCTGACCCTCCCTTTACCAGCAATACATTTTGGATGACCCTCAAAAAGGAATGGGAGAAAAGTGATGACCCTCCCCCACAATGTATTGTACTGGTTTGTATTTGGCATAGACATACAGATGGACATTGTTATTTTTTTTTTTTTTTTTTCACAGCCATGAAATAGGCAACTAAACCTCTGTATTCTCATCTGACGCATCACACTCCTCTGTTATGGTGTGTGTCACTTTATTTCTCCTACAAATACTGGTGATACTGTTTTATCATAATGTACACAACACACAAGTGTGATTGTTCATATTATAAACTATGTTGACATGACACTATAATAACTCCATAAAATACACCCCTCCAACAAAAAATACATGATATATACATAGAGAGAGAGAGAGAAAGGGAACCCTATAACCCAGAACATGGGTTACTCTTTGAAAAATAACCCAGACACCCAAACAACCCAGGAATTGGGTCAAAATATTAGCCCTATAACCCAGAAAATGGTTACTCTCTGAAAAAAAATAACCCATAATTTTAACCCAACACAAATAACCCAGAAACTGGGTTGAAGAAATAACCCAGGAGTTTTTAGTGTGTATAGAGAAAATGCACACTGTCAATGTACGTCAACTAAACGTGCTTGTTTTTGCCACTGACAGGCTCAGATTGTTAGCAGAGATGTCTGACTACATTATGGAAAAATAGATAAGTTGCCGTTATCCATGCTTTCGTGTGTAACTTATTGATGCCAGGTCAACACACTAACTTTAGCTACTAGCATTAGCTAACCTCTGCTCTGTCTGCTCCTCTTTGGCTGGCAGTAGTCATCCCCGCTAAAATGGTCACTGCAGACCATGGACGTTGGCTCCCAGTGAAAGCGTTCTCGCTCAATACTGGACCAATTTTAAAGATTTTTGTTCACATGGGTCACTTAGACACAAATCCATGGGAATATAGGGTTGAAAAGTACCGAAGTAACCTTTTAATTAGGGACCTTTTCTACTAGAGCAGCGTCATGATCAGCTTTAACACTACATAAAAGGCAAATATTAGGTCAATTTAACAGACCTATCTCCTGCACGGACCAAATGCTCCTTTTCCTTTCAATCTTTGAATCACATAGTGAACTTTGGCTCCTGGTTACAGCCTGGTAACAACCACACATTGGGTTTAATGCACACTTTCCTGCAGCACCTTCTACACCATGGCAGCAGCGTGGTTACCAGCCCCCTAGAAAACAGCTGAACTTTAACTGTGTCCCATTAAACCCATTCAACTGCCAACTTAAACACATTCGGAGAACACAGGAAGAAAGGGTGAACTCCAGCTGCTAAACACTGCCGCACTGAGGGAAACAAGCACTTACTTCCTCTTAGAAAGACATTCTGTCTCTGCGATTTGACCTTCAAATCAGCAGCAGTTGGGGACGTCTAAAATGCTGAATTGATACAGTGCTTGCGAGTATTTGACATTTTGCTTGGTTTAAATTCAGCCTGAGTGGTTTGACATATAAGGGGTCTTTATTGTCACAGCTAATGCTTGTGCTTTTGGTTGCTTTAAAAGAGGTAACAGGCTTTTAAACTCAAATCCACGTCTTAAACAGAGTTAAAACTTTGCACAGGTGAAGACATTCAATGGACAACAACAGAACAAAATACTGCAGAAGCTCTTCTTCTAAGTAATTATGTTCATACATTTTCTCCAGTTTGAACATGCATTTTCAATTTTCCACACAGATTGTAAGTGGAATAAAAGCTATTAATTTCATCTAAATGTATTACCAAATCATTCAACAGGCATAAACATGTAGAAAACTGATATTTAAATCTGCTCCTGCTGTTGTACGAGCATAATAGCGAATTGCTAAACATGCTGAAACTAAAGTTGTCTGTATGTAGTCTAATTGTTTATCTCAGTAAGTAAATACTTTTAAACTCAGCTGCTTGCTGAGGCGAACCAGCCTCTTTTTCTCTCTACCAGCGGTCCACATGGCTAAATAATATTCACGCAAATGATGTCATCAGACTACACATAATTTATGAGAATATTAATTAGTCATGTGGACCTTTGATAAAGAGAAAAAAGAGACTGGTTCATCTCATCAAGCAGTTCAGTTTACATCACTTGAAAGAATGTTATAGCGATAAGTGATAAGAACTACTATCAAAGACAGAAACCATCTTTGGGAAAAATGTGTATGATTTTTTTATTTGGTCCATGTCCCAGTTGCTAACATGGAGTGGGTGGGATTTATGACCTATACTGCAGACAGCCACTACGGGGCGATCAGGATGTTTTGGCTTTATTTATACAGTCTATACATCAAACCCTGATGAAAACACAAAGTATTTTATTTTTTTTATTTTCCAAAGGCATTATTTAAATATTAGATGTAATATATGGGTGGAGAACTAAGGGATTTTAGATTTGTGAATAGTGTAACAGCCTGCGAGGATACAGTTAGCTGCTTTTATTGTCACCAGATGTTTTTTTCAGGGCTTAAGACAAAGATTTTTAATGACTTCTTCTTTGCACAACTGTCAGATATTAGCCCAGAGGAGCGTGCCCAGAACGTTGGGCGAGTCTTACGCAAAGAAGCAGATGACGTGGTGACCAATTGGGATAGGCTCAATGCTGACTCGGACGACTGGCAGCGGAGGTTGGAACTGGCTCAGGATCGGCTTATGGAGCTCCAGGAGGCGGAGGAGCTGCTGGACGGACAGCTGAGCCAGGCAGAGATGGTAAAGGAGGCGTGGGAACCTGTTGGTGACCTGCTGATCGACTCCCTGCCAGAGCATATCGACAGAGTCAAGGTCTGATTGAGTGACACTCACTTTAAATTCAGCAGAATGTACCATCAGAATAGTATATTATTGTTGGAGTAGTTTTTGCCCCTTGGTTTATTTACTCTAAGCAAATGTGATCATGGTTGATGAAGACTGGTGACGTTTTCTTTATCTTAGTGGTATTGCATGTTTTTTACAATTCAAGGAACTAGTGCAGTGCCCGTTGAAAACGTGCCTGTTCGGAATAGATTTGCTTGCAGCTTTCTAGAGAACCACTTATAAAAAAACAACTTCACATTCAATACTGCGCTTCCTTGGGTCCTAAGCAATACATGCAATGACATAGTTGCGTCCCCTAGCTATGCTAAAGTATACACGTCATTTGCCAACAGCTAGCTATCTGGCTTGAAATGTTTGAATTTGTAACAATGTGAGATCTCTGATATCTTTTTCTTTATCTGCATGTGTATTCTCCTCCCGCCCGCACCCGCAAACATTCTGACCAGTGTAATTAATTGTAATTAATTAAGTACATTTACTCAAGTATAGCAATTTACAATTTTGAGGTACTTGGTAATTCAAAATTTACAATTTTGAGGTACTTGTACTTTACTTGAGTATTTCTATTTTATGTTACTTTATTCTTCTACTCTCAGAAGCAAATACTGTACTCTTTACGTTACTTTGCACTTTATTTGACAGCTTTAGTTACTTTGCAGATTAAGATTAATATAAAATATAATCAACTAATAAATGATACCTAGCAGTATATAAAATAATTAAAGGTGCACTAAGCGATGTTGGGTGACGGCACTTCTTGTTGACGTTCAAAGTATTTTCAAACAAAACGAGGCTAGCTCGCCCCTCCCTCCTCCTCATCCCGTCCCCTCTCAATTTCAATTCAATTCAATTCAATTCAATTTTATTTATAGTATCAAATCATAACATAAGTTATCTCGAGACACTTTACAGATAGAGTAGGTCTAGACCACACTCTATAATTTACAAAGCCCCAACAATTCCAACAATTACAGTAATTCCCTCAAGAGCAAGCAGTGCGACAGTGGCGAGGAAAAACTCCCTCTTGGGAAGAAACCTCGGACAGACCCAGGCTCTTGGTAGGCGGTGTCTGACAGGCCGGTTGGGGGTGTGATGAACAGTGGCAATAGTAGTCACATTAATAATGGAACAGTGACTGGATGTAGCGGGAAGCTGCAGGGTTCAGCAGCATGACATTGCAGGGCACCGCTGAGCTCAGCAGGGAGTGCAGCAGGACCACGGCGACAGCTGGAACCAGGATCTTGGTGCCAACGTTCTCCAAGGAAATACTCTGGGGGAAAAAACATAAGGACTCCGGGGAGTAAACTCCCCAGAAGCTAGGATTAGTAACAAGCATTTCTGGGACGGGATACACACAAATAGTAATAATAATTGTAATATAAAGGGAGAGGAGAGAGCAGCTCAGTGTGTCAAAGGAAGGAAGGAAGTCCCCCGGCAGTCTAGAACTATAACAGCGTAACTATAACAGCGTAACTAAGAGAGACAGGTCATCCCTTCCGTGCTTCTGCGCACTAACCACCCAACCCCCACCCCCAAATCCTTCATGTCGGTTATTGACTGGAACACTGGAAGTTTGTTATGTTTTGTGGTGCAGGTTGGCACAGTTTGTTTTTGTTGGTGTTTGTAGAGCCTACAGAGACCACGTTTTTTTACAGTGTATTCAGGGGACAGGTAGCTTGCAAATAGTGAGGAGATGTTTGCTGTATTTGACAAAAAATGTTGCAGCCTAAAAAACGCGTGACATCACTTAGAGCAACTTTAAGCCCCACTTTTACCAGCTACCACATTAAAGTAAATAACACATTAATGCATCACTAATTATAATTCAGTAATATTATACGGTATATATATTATTCTGAAGTAGGCAAATCTGCATATTGAGTACTTTTACTTTTAGTACTTTAAGTATACACTCACCTAAAGGATTATTAGGAACACCATACTTATACCGTGTTTGACCCTATCCTATCAATATCGGCCAACCTTTCTAAAGAATGCTTCCAGCACCTTGTTGAATCAATGACACAAAGAATTAAGGCAGTTCTGAAGGTGAAAGGGATCCTCCACACCATTACACCACCACCACCACCACCAGCCTGCCCAGTGGTAACAAGGCATGAAGGATCCATGTTCCCATTCTGTTTACACCAAATTCTGACTCTAACATCTGAATGTCTCAACATAAATTGAGACTCATTAGACCAGGCAACATTTTTTCAGTCTTCAACTGGTGAGCTTGTGCAAATTGTAGCCTCATTTTCCTATTTTTAGTGGAGATGAGTGGTCCCCGTTGGGGTCTTCTGCTGGTGTAGCCCATCTGCCTCAAGGTTGTGCATGTTGTGGCTTCACAAATGCTTTACTGCATACCTCGGTTGTAACGAGTGGTTATTTGAGTCAAAGTTGATCTTCTATCAGCTGGAATCAGTCGGCCCATTCTCCTCTGACCTCTAGCATCAACAAGACATTTTCGCCCACATAACTGCAGCATACTGCATGTTTTTCCTTTTTCAGATCATTCTGTAAACCCTACAAATGGTTGTAAAATCCCAGTAACTGAACAGATTGTGAAATACTCAGACCAGCCCGTCTGGCACCAACAACCATGCCACGCTCAAAGTTGCTTAGATAACCTTTCTTTCCCTTTCTGATATTCAGTTTGGAGTTCAGGAGATTGTCTAGACCTGGACCACACCCACCTATGCATTGAAGCAGCTGCCATGTGATTGGTTGATTAGATAATTTCATTAACTTGAAATTTAACAGGTGTTCCTAATAATCTTTTAAGTGAATGTATTTTGATGCTGATACTTTTGTACTTTTGAGAATGATTTTGAATCCAGGACTTTTACTTGAAACCGTATTTTTGCAATATAGTACTGTTAATTTTACTTACTGTTAATTTTACTAAAAGATCTGAATACACCGCTGATTCTGACCACGCATACATGTCTGGCACCACACAACAGTGGTTTATCAGTACTCATGCTTCTGTCTGGTGGTCTCTTAGAAGCCTCATGTCATGTTTTGGTAAAGCAGTGCCCTCCACGGTGCATTAGTAACTGTTCAGGTGGAAAGTGGTACTGCAGCAAATGAAAACAAAACATTCAATTCAGAGGTCTTAGCTAACTATAGACCTGTATTTAATCTTCCCCTTCACTCTAAGATCATTAACTCTCCTCTTTGATAAATCTTTAAAGGCTGGCTCAGGTTTGTCTTGGACCAGCCCTTAGTTATGCAGCTATGGGTTTTAAACTGCCCCTCTCTTCTTCCATCTGTGTGCATTCATGTCCCATTAATTTACTAACTTAGCTTCTTCCCCTGGAGTCCTTGTGGATTGTGGTGGCACCTGGATCATGGTTGCAGCTGCTGCTGTGGTCCTGCTTGACGCCCAGCTTCACCCTACACTGCTACTACTAATATTATTAGTCATAGTTCTGTTATCTTTACTGTTACTATAATTGCCACTGTTCATCAGATCATTTTACTATATCCACTGCTATAATTGTTATGAGTCATATTTCTGTATTTCTGTATTCTGTATCTCTCCCTTCTCCCTCTCTCCCTCCCTCCCTCTCTCCCTCTCTCCCTCTCCCCCAACCGGTTGTGGCAGATGGCTGCCCACCAAGAGCCAAGTTCTGTCTGAGTTTTCTGCCTGTTAAAAGGAAGTTTTCCTTGCCACTGTCGCACCAAATGCTTGCTCTTGGGGAGAATTGTTGGGTCTCTGTAAATTATAGTGTGTGGCCTAGACATACTATATCTGTGTCCTGAGATAACTTCTGTTATGATTTGACATTATAAATAAAATTGAAATGAGGTATTCCTGGAGATGCTTGGACAGAAAATATGGTGAATCTATTTTAAACACAC
This sequence comes from Perca flavescens, assembly GCF_004354835.1. Taxonomy (NCBI): domain Eukaryota; kingdom Metazoa; phylum Chordata; class Actinopteri; order Perciformes; family Percidae; genus Perca; species Perca flavescens. The sequence continues at coordinate 13,489,061 of NC_041354.1, forward strand.
CAGCTGAGTGGGACTGGGCAGCCTGTGAGTGGTTCATGAGCTGCTTTAATCTTCTTTTCAACTTAATTCGTTGACTCAATTAGTTTATAAATTTTTTGACTGCCTGCTCCCATGCAGCAAAGTTAAAACCGCAGAAGACAGCCAAGTTGAAGAATCAGTCCGCCCTGAAGCCCTGAAGCCCCTGGCTGTGTGTCAGGATAATTCAATTCGATTTTATTTATAGTATCAAATCATAACAAGAGTTATCGCAAGACACTTTACAGATATAATCTATAATTTACTTTTAGGGACTAAAACCAAAACATAATTAAGAGCTGGTGCAAGGCAAACCTGAGCCAGTTCTATGAGGGTTGGTAGATGAAATGACTATGAAGAGATTCAGAGAAGAGTAGGGGTGCTGTGTCTGAAGCTATACACCCTCCCCCACCGGTCTAGGTGAACGCTGCAACTCCTCACTCCCTAACTATAAGGCCGGTTTCACAGTGGCTGCATCGCGTGAGCGTGTCAGCTGCGTGGCGTGTCCGTTTATATTTTGGCTCCCATGTTAACAGGTTAGAGCTTACACACTGCATGCGTGACACTCACGTCTCAAGCACAGCTCGAGCCGCGCCGAAACCGCGCCTGCTAGAAATAGAACCGACGCCTATTTTTCACGCGCCACACAAGCGTGTTGGAAGCATTTCCAGGCAAAATAGAATAGGAAAAGATGTTTATATGTCATTTAGACACAAATACACATTAATAAATGACATGTTGATGTTTGAAAGTCTCTAGGTTTTGATATGAATGCAGATATATAAATATAATTAAAAAAAAATCAATTTTCTAATATTGCACCTGTCAATACAGAACGGAATATTCTGTAGCCTATTTTGCAATACTGCCGACGTTGTCTTTGCTGTAATCAAATCAGTATATATTTATGTTTATTCATCAGACACGTTTCTGGTGTGTAAAAACATGCAAGACGCAGCCGCCATGCAACAGAAACGCCACGGTCACGCCACGCAGGCGGTGTGTAACCAGCCTAAGCTTTATCAAAGAGGAGAGTTTTAAGTTTACTCTTAAATGTGGTGACAGTGTCTGCCCCCCGAACCCAGACTGGGAGCTGGTTCCACAGGAGAGGAGCCTGATAGCTGAAGGCTCTGGCTCCCATTCTACTTTTAGAGACTCTAGGAACCACAAGTAACTCTGCATTCTGGGAGCGCAGTGCTCTAGTGGGACAATAAGGTACTTATGAGCTCTTCAAGATAGGATGGTGCTTGACCATTTAGAGCTTTGAAGGTCAGGAGAAGGATTTTAAATTAAATTCTGGATTTTACAGGAAGCCAATGCAGAGAAGCTAATACAGGAGAAATATAAATTCTTTTCTTAGTTCTTGTCAGAACATGTGCTGCAGCATTCTGGATCTGCTGGAGAGTCTCAAGGGACTTATTTGAGCAACCTGATAGTAAGGAATTACAATAGTCCAGCCTGGAAGTAACAAATGCATGGACTAGTTTTTCAGCATCGTTTTGAGACAGGATGTGCCTAATTTTAGCAATGTTACGAAGGTGAAACATTCTGTTCTTGAGGTTTGTTTTAAGCGGGCGATCAAAAATAACTCCTAGATTTCTGATAGTAGTGCTGGAGGCCAGGGCAATGCCTTCCAGAGTAGCTATATCTTTAGATAATGAGGTTTGGAGGTGTTTAGGGCCCAACACAATAACTTCAGTTTAACATGAGAAAATTGTAGGTCATCCATGATTGTATATCTTTAATGCATGCTTGAAGTTTTGCTAACTTGCTGAGAAAGTGGTTGCAAGTGTGGTTACACTATTCAAAACTCCAAGCAGACAACCCTCCCTGCAATATAATATAATGTGTAAAATTTTATAAACTGAAAAAAAAAATGTTGTCAGTAGAGAGAAAGTAGGCCACTGAAACAAGGTACCGTTGGGTACAGGTTCTGGAACCTGGTGTAGGAACAAAGAGTATGCTAGTCTTCTCAATGACATTCCTCTTGTAGTAAATGTAGTAAAAAAAATTGATAATGATTGATTGGTTGTGCAGCACCTTGAAAGCCGGATGTAACAGTCACATCTTTTCCTTAATCAGCATACATCATAGCTGAAGTGGAAAACATAGAACAGTTATCTTAGCCCAGCTTGCATCTATCAACTAGTAATGTTACAATGGTACCAATGTTGTATTTATTCTACTAAAGCCTGTTAGTGTTTTCTATACATCAACAAGCATTAAACAAGCAGAACAAGTGGGGTTTACATGATGGATGCATCTGTTGCAGCATTTGAGGTGATAAACAACTGAACCAAGGGCTACTTACAGCCTGTCTGTTTCCCATCTGTCATCTTACCACTGTAAACAATGCAGCAAATGACCTGAGAACTTTTTTGTATGTGTGTGGTCGAGCGCTTATGCATGCATGTGTGTATATGTTGCAGGAGTTCCAGGAAGAGATTGCTCCGATTAAGGATGACGTAATACACATGAACCAGTTGGCGTCCACTTTTGGTCCACCGGACATCCAGTTGTCGCCTAACAACCTGGAACGCATTGAAGATCTCAACACGCGCTGGAGGCTGCTCCAGGTACACACACACACACACACACACACACACACACACACACACACACACCAGGTGTGTAAACACTAGATATCTGCAGTCTGTACATATATTGTACATACATACATCGGCAAGTCTCCACAACTTTGTGGATCTGTCAAGTCTCTTCAGCTAGATGTGATGTTTAAGTTAGCTGTCACAGCATTATCTCCACTTTATTTAATGACAGTGAAAAGACAAACCCTCTGATGCGTTGTCCGATCTCTGAGTGATGTCTTTAACAACCACTGTTATTGTTTTATGTTTGTCTGCAGACAGATTTTGTCATCGCGAAAGTGGTGCAAGATTCAGTCACAAATCAGTTGTGTTGTTGAGATCGATGAAAAAAAAAACGATCTGTTATTAGGGGTCCAAGCCCGAGGGGGCTGGGAGGCTGCGTATGCAAGGCAACGTGGCACCCAGTACCACGTTGCACAAAACTTGGCACAAAGCATCTCCAGATGGAGCTGACATAACAAATCGCAAATTTAAAACCTTACTTCCACTTGAATTACGTTGAATCACGTGGCGTAGGCCATGCACATTTCCACAAAGAATTACTTTCGCAAAATCATGAAATGTGCAAGACCTACTTTTTCGAACTCCTCCTAGGCTGTGCATCCAAACTGCACGAAACTTCGTTCATCTCATTGCATCTCCAAAAGGACCTACCAAATCAAAAGAATTTTGATACGTTAAAATATGCAGAAATTACGAACACAAACACAAACTCAAACTTTAGCATATCTCGACCAAAGTAAAAGCTATCAACGCAAAACTTGAGATTTATTTTTCTCCGAGGCACTTTACCGTATGTGGCAAAGATCGGCCATTAGGGGGCACTAAAATCAACATAGACCCGTTTTGGCCTTTACGTCAATGAATTGGGAAATTTGCAATTACAATTTTCTACAGCACTTGTAGGTCATGCGCTGCAATATTCACTGACGTTTGCCCCGCGCTGTCGCGCTTTGGGTTCCGCCTTAGCGAGCTCCGTGGGTCGTTGGGGTCGACTCACACCGGCAAGGTTTGGACTAGGCCTAATCTCTAGTTTGTTTTACAACCAAAACATTTCTGTTTTTTTTTTGTTTTTTTTTAAATACAAATTAATTACGGATTATCCAATGATACCCCGACCAGGTTATCTTACACACAAAAAATCGTATGTGTACCTGTTAGCATACGTGTGTTTGTGTTACTTTGTGGGAAAGCTGTAATAAAGACAAAACACACACACACACAACATAGACACACACACCATAAGTTGGTGATCAGAGGCAGCATAAAGTGTGCCACCATCAGTTTCAATAAACCCAGTGGCAGCCATGCTGGAAGTGATTATTACAGGGGGTGACAGATGGAGCCAATCAGCTGCCAGAGAGACCAAATAATGCAGTGGCGTCCTGGGCCGAGATGGGTGCAGTGGTGACACCACAGTGACGAGAGACCAGACGGCCAGTCTCTCTGACCAGATGCTTGCACACACACACACACACACACACAAACACACAAACATCCACACACCTTTGTCTTGTAGTGAAGGTAAGAACATGTAGTTGATGTAGACAGATAGTGGGAGAGTGGTGTATTATACATATTTTCAGTTCACAGATATTTGTCATGACCAGTGATTCTAATGCAATAACTCGATGGATTCGCTAGCAGGGACAAAGTAAAAACATTAAAAACATTGTCTCAAGTTCAACTTTGATGAACCTTGTCTGGTGAATTTGTGCTGTTGATCAATTAATTTGACAGTGCTTAGCCTACCTTTTGAGACCATAATGGGGGAAGCTATCATATCTTATTTCAATCAGGAGAGACTTAATTTAAAAGTAAAATACATTTATTGACATGGTGAACAATAAAATTAGTACTGTTAAAAGTCAAGACCTCACCGCAATGTCATCCCATTTTAGTGGGTATCCCCCCGATAGATGCAGACACTGGTGGTAGTAAAGGGATAAAGGGAAATGCCTGAATATCTACTGTAAATGGATGTGATGTGGAGCAGGGCTTCTGATGATTGAAGGAACTGGATACTAGATGCAATGTGACCTGAAGGTGAATGGGGTAGAGGAGGGCTGCATCAATTTTGCACTGAAATGACAACTGGCAGCAGCAGAGAGAATGGTTTAAAAGTTTGACAGCACTGATAATCAAATAATTTGGCTTACAAAGAATGTGGCAAAAACCTGGTTGGTTTAACTGAAGGAGTGAACGCCCATAGTCACCTGAGAGACAGAGAGAAAGAATGAATGAATGAGAAGCATAGAAGTATTCCTGAACTTTCACTAAGCTTCATTAGCTGTGTTCCACCATTTATTTTTAGTTAACCTCCTCTGTCAGAGTATAAACTGCTCCGCAAAAGAGTGTTGGGTTTTAGACGGTTATGAGACAGGAGTTAATGGTGTAAAAAACATTTTTGAAAAAACTGTGGTCCGGGCGTGGTCTTTCTGTGTGGAGTTTGCATCTTCTCCCCATGTTTGCTTGGGTTTCCTCTGGGTGCTCCAGTTTTCTCCCACCATAGTCTGGATCAACGACAGTTAGCTTCCAGTATAATCACCAGTGCCGCTGGATGTTCCGGAGATGTGTGTTGCCATTATCTAACTCCGTTTTCTTCGGACAACAGCAACAAACTTCAACCTAGCAAGCTACTTGGTGAAAATGTCAAGTTTTGAAAAGAATTTGGATCTTAGCTCCACCTAGACGATTGTGATTGGTTTAGAGAAATGCAAACAACCCAGAGCGTTTTATTTCTCCTATCCTGGAATGTATTTGTGGAGGAGACAGACCTTAATCCACAGTTGTGGTGGCAAATTTTATTTTAACCATTATTGATTAATGATTTTAACCATTTGCTTAAAGATTGTTTTAAACCTCCATAAAATGCTGTTCCTTCCTCTTAGACTCTTAAAGACCAGAGAGGGACAGCTGTAGCCATGAACTCTCAGCCTAGTAGTTTTATTTTTAAGAAACTCTAGCTTCTCATTTTGTTTAACTTTTTAGCAGACAAAGTCGAGAAGGCCACAAACCATGTCTCCTTCTGCCTCCTGAGATAAACTGTTGTTTAGGCTAATATCGAGAACAGAGAGCAGAGGGGAAGGTGAGGATGGTTTGACTTTTCATGATGTCCTCTTTTCAACTATGGCCAGGCTAAAAGATAAAGTTAGAGCGGTGGCTTAACAGAGGTTTTGACTATATGATGTTGTGATGTTTAGATTTTAGTTTAGAAATGCTCATTCAGTTGTACTGCGAGTACCTGTGAATCTGTATTCTCATATTTTGCAAAATATAATAAATTTAGATTTTGGTTTAATTCTCAAACAGTCTTTATTCGTTTTCATTTTTATCATTGATATTTACTAAACTCTGCTGCTTCAAGAAAAATTCCACCACACAGTGCTGTGGAGATTGGTCTGGCAATGTGAGACTACTCCCACCATAAAGATTTGAATGGGTTAACCCTCCTTGAGCTACCCAGGTCGCAAAGTGGGTTGGATCAGGGTAGGACAAGGATGGATTTAAATGTGAATTTATGTGATTGTTTTGAAATGACAGTGGGGCTGCACACTTTGAAAAAACAAAAGCATTCATTTTGTTGATATTTTATAGTCTTTTCGCCGATATTTCCCTCCACTTTCTTTGTGTTAAAATTTTAAACTCTGGTGGAATGAGGATTATGGTTAACTGCTCCTCAGATCTCGGCATGGTAAATTGAGACAGATAGCTAGACTATCTGTCCAATCTGAGTTTTCTCTCGCACGACTAAAACAACTTTTGAACGTACACGTTCCACTAAAACCAATTCCTTCCCAAGGCTATTTTGCAGCGGCTACGTGCGGAGCTTAGCGCCGCCCATGACGATTGTGTTTGGTTTAAAGAAATGCCAATGAACCAAAGCACGTCTTTCTCCCATCCCAGAATGCTGTGTGGACTAGCCAGACCCTCCTCCACACGCTGTGGTCCAAAACGAGACTAGGTGGTGCTCAATGTTGGATTTTACATATAACTACCTGTTTTCTACCAATATATTGATACAAATATCAACATATAATGCTGTAAATACAAATGTGAAAAAAGTGGGTGAATAAATCCAATCACCCAAGTGAAAGATTTAAGTTTGTGACCGATGGATAGCATCTTGGTGGCAGGGATTTAAATTTTTAACTGAAAATGTCTGGGTGCACGTGGTTCATTGTGAGCAGGATGTTTGCCCAGGAATTTTGGCATCCCTTTTAATGGCAGGGTATAGCAATCTGTGTGTGTGTGTGTGTGTGTGTGTGTGTGTGTGTGTGTGTGTGCACATTAAGAAAAATTTAGTTGGTACACAGTATTCTGTTGTGCATAAAAGGTTGAAGCTGATTGGTTGGCTTGGGGACAATTTTGACAGATTCGTCCTCAACAATCCTGTTCTCAGGTTACCATGGATACAGGAAAAGGCAGCTCAGGCAGAAATGGATTGGGTGAGGTGGACTTAAAGGTAATTTCATTGTTTGGTTTTATGTCACATCAAAGCCCCCCCACCCAAAAAAAGGACTGGTAATCACTGTCATGTCTTTATCTTCATCTGTTCATCTCATGCCATGAATCACACACACACGTACACTCCCATGACAATGTCTAATCAGTGGCCTTCTTTATTTGGGTTGTGGATAAAAGGCTCGATGGTTAGTCAGCCAATCTGTCAAATCAGACTGGGTAATGAGCCATCTCAGTCCCTCAGCCTCAAGACTTCTATCCAAGAAAGTTGAGATTGCCTTTAAGCTTCCAATGATTCACTTTTTTACTTCCTGGAACAGAAATATGTCGCTAATCAGTGTTTACCAAAGCTCTGCATGCCGACCAGAGCTTCACGTGTTGCCTGGGAACACTGGACCATTGAACATTATGTCAGGAAGCATTAGTGATTATAGACATTCATTGGCTTCTCCAAGGATGGTCAGGATGCTTCTAGCTGTCAAGTGTTAATACTGGACTGAAATCATGCCTGCATCAGCTGTCTTTTTTTTTTTTTAATATATATATATATATATATATACTGTATATACATAAACAGTACAGGCCAAAAGTTTGGACACACCTTCTCATTCAATGCGTTTTCTTTATTTTCATGACTATTTACATTGTAGATTCTCACTGAAGGCATCAAAACTATGAATGAACACATATGTACTTAAAAAAAAAGTGTGAAATAACTGAAAACATGTCTTATATTATAGATTCCTCAAAGTAGCCACCCTTTGCTTTTTTGATAGCGCTGCAAACCCTTGGTGTTCTCTCAATGAGCTTCTTGAGGTAGTCACCTGAAATGGTTTTCACTTCACAGGTGTGCCTTGTCAGTGTTAATTAGTGGAATTTTTTCCCTTATTAATGGGGTTGGGACCATCAGTTGCGTTGTGCAGAAGTCAGGTTGATACACAGCCGATAGCCCTATTGGACAACTGTTAGAATTCATAATATGGCAAGAACCAATCAGCTAAGTAAAGAGAAACGAGTGGCCATCATTACTTTAACAAATGAAGGTCAGTCAGTCCGGAAAATTGCGGAAACTTTGAATGTGTCCCCAAGTGCAGTCGTAAAAACCATCAAGCGCTACAACGAAACTGGCTCACATGAGGACCGCCCCAGGAAAGGAAGACCAAGAGTCACCTCTGCTGCGGAGGATCAGTTCATCCGAGTCACCAGCCTCAGAAATCGCAAGTTAACAGCAGCTCAGGTTAGAGACCAGATGAATGCCACACAGAGTTCTAGCAGCAGACACATCTCTAGAACAACTGTTAAGAGGAGACTGCGCGAATCAGGCCTTCATGGTCAAGTAGCTGCTAGGAAACCACTGCTAAGGAGAGGCAACAAGCAGAAGAGATTTGTTTGGGCCGAGAAACACAAGGAATGGACATTAGACCAGTGGAAATCTTTGCTTTGGTCTGATGAGTCCAAATTTGAGATCTTTGGTTCCAACCGCCGTGTCTGTGTGCGACGCAGAAAAGGTGAACGGATGGATTCTACATGCCTGGTTCCCACCGTGAAGCATGGAGGAGGAGGTGTGATGGTGTGGGACCTTTGCTGGTGACACTGTTGGGGATTTATTCGAAATTGAAGGCATACTGAACCAGCATGGCTACCACAGCATGACATGCCATCCCATCCGGTTTGCGTTTAGTTGGACCATCATTTATTTTTCAACAGGACAATGACCCCAAACACACCTCCAGGCTGTGTAAGGGCTATTTGACCAAGAAGGAGAGTGATGGAGTGCTGCGTCAGATGACCTGGCCTCCACAGTCACCGTACCTGAACCCAATCGAGATTTGGGGTGAGCTGGACCGCAGAGTGAAGGCAAAAGGGCCAACAATTGCTAAGCATCTCTGGGAACTCCTTCAAGACTTTTGGAAAATAATTTCAGGTGACTACCTCTTGAAGCTCATCAAGAGAATGCCAAGAGTGTGCAAAGCAGTAATCAGAGCAAAGGGTGGCTACTTTGAAGAAACTAGAATATAAGACATGTTTTCAGTTATTTCACACCTTTTTGTTAAGTACATAATTCCACACGTGTTCATTCATAGTTTTAATGCTTTCAGTGAGTCATGAAAATTAAGGAAACGCATTGAATGAAAAAGTGTGTCCAAACATTTGGCCTGTACTGTATATATATATAGTGGATCTGATCTAGCTACTATGCACTGCTGCACTTACTGGAAATATCTCTCAGTAATCATAGTTACTTTGGGGTCACAGCACATTATTTTGACCAACGGTGGGAACTTTGGTCGCATGCTTTGACTGTTGTGAAGAAGAGGATAGACATTTCACCGACGTGTGTACCAAGCACTTTCTGCAACTAACCAGACAGTGGGACATTGAACATTAAGTCAGCACACTGACCACTGATAGTGCACGCAACATGATTGAGTGAGGTACTCAGGAAGGCCAGACAGATATCTGTGGATGCCTCACACCCACTAAACTCTGAGTTTGAGTTGTTCCTGTCTGGCCGTCCATTCAGGGTCCCGAGAGTGAGCCGGAATATTTATAAGAGGTCCTTCGTTCCCCATGCCGTAGAGGCACTGAATGCAAAATGACTGCACTATAAAAGACAAGGTATTTTTAAATATGTTCTGTTGTAGGCTGTATCCTACCTCCTCTCCACCTGCTGTTGTTTCTGCCCATTGCACAATTGTTGTTTTATGTTTAATGGTTTGTAGTATTAGTGTGCTGTATGCTAAATGTTTAATAACATCCAATGTCATGGTTGTGTTTTAATGTTTTGGAGAAGCCAAAGACAAATTTCCACCAAAGTGGACAATAAAGTCTTATCTATCTATCTATCTATCTATCTATCTATCTATCTATGATTGCAGGCCAGGCAACTCCTGTTCGAGCATATGCCTTTTGTCGCACATACAGTAGCCTCCACAGAGACATCACAGTTTCTCCCAGACTTAATTGTTGTTTTTTTAGTAGAAGGGGATGTATTTGTGAGCCTTAAAAATAACCGACCGCGTTTTTTTTGTGTTCGGGAACACACTGTAAAAAAATGCGGTCGGTTGTGCGGGTTGTGAGGAGATGTTTGTTGTATATGACAAAAAATGTTGTAGCCTAAAAAGCGCGTCACATCACTTAGAGCTCCTTTAATTTGTGTTTGTTGCTGTAAAGCATGAGATCCATTGTTCTGTGTTGAACTACTTTAAAAAATGGGATGTTTAGTTAACATTTTGTTAGTATTACCAAGTCATGTTACATTCAGGTAAATATGCTATCTGTTGTTGCTTGATGGGCTTGAGTTTGCATATTATGCTTTCAGCATATTTTTGAACATACAGTACTTTTTAGGTTATTTAGTTATAGGTACAGTATTTGGCATTGTTTTGGATGTTCCGATATTAATAAAATCATTTGCATAAAGCTAGCATATTTGTCCACTCCAATGTTAATAAGAGCATTAAAAACTTGCTAAATATTCCTTCTAAAGTACAATTAGAATATATAAAAAATGTACAATTAATTTGCAATTAATTGCAAGTTAACTGTGGACAGTCATTCGATTAATTGCAATTACATATTTTAATTTATTGACTGCCCTAATATGCACTACATATGCATGAAAAAGCATGAATTCACTCATGTAGTACTTCATGAACTATCAGTAATGTACAAGGATTAATAGTATCTCATGAATGACTTAATGCAGGAACAATATGTTGATTAATGCATCAATTAAGGTATTTGTATCATCATGATTTCTGATTTATTAATGATGTTCAGGACTTCTTCAAAAAACTGACCAGTGAAGAATTGTAGTGTTGTAATCACGATTAACTAAACATTACTTCTCCATAACTTTATCACGTTTGTGGTATTTCAGTCATCATGATTTCTGATTTATTAATGATGTTCATGTCTTCTTCATAGGTAAATCTCTAATTGAAGTGCCAGGCTTTAAGATTTATTTATTTTTAATTAGGACAATGCACATTAATCAACATTTCTGTAACTGCACCAGTTTTAGCCAGTAGGCTAATTTTCAACTGTAGTCCTAGTTGCATACATGTCTTTATGGTGGAAACCATACCGGAATCCGGAGCACCCGGAGGAAACCCACGCAAGCACATGCAAACCCTGGGATGACCTGGGTTTGAACCCAGAACCTTCTTGCTGTGAGGCAGAAGTGCCAGAAGTGTATTGTAGTGTTGTAATCATGATTAACTAAACACTACTTCCTCATTACTTCATCATGTTTGTGGCCCTTCAAATAAAGTGCTGACCTGGTCCATCTTTAAAATTGATTAATAAGATATGATTTAACAATGTTAAAGACCAGGTCAGCACTTTATTTGAAGGGCCACAAACGTGATAAAGTTATGAAGAAGTAATGTTTAGTTAACTGGTCAGTCCTGAACATCATTAATAAATCAGAAATCATGATGATTCAAATACCTTAATTTATGTATTAATTAACGTATTGTTCCTGCATTAAGTCATGCATGAGATACTATTAATCCTTGTACATTACTGATAGTTCATGAAGTACTAATTCATGCTTTTTCATGCATGAAGTCATACATGAATTCATGATAATTCATGTACCATTATTATAAAGTGTTGCTATATATATATATATATATATGTGTGTGTGTGTGTGTGTGTGTGTGTATATATATATATATTCACACACACATTTATATATGTGTGTGTGTGGCTGTAGGTGTGTATGTATATTTATATTTCTCACTATGCATATACATTTACTACATTCCTGTTTACATTCAGTTTATTAATTTTCAATTACTGTCTACCACAAATTTATATTATATTTAATTATTTTATATTTTATCGATATATTTCATCCTTATATTTTAACTTGCATTATTTTATGTCTTAGATTCTCATTTTGTTTTTGTTTTTTACTTGTGTGAAACTTAAATCATTTCACACCAACATGAACGACATGTGCCCATCATTCTTGTGGATGTGATTTCTTGCATTTGTTAGGAGACCAATTAATTTACCTCAGCTGATGGAAATAGACCCCAATCTATATTCAGTGGAATGGACTGCATTTATATAGCACTTTTATCCAGAGCAGTTTCCATTTGTGCACCCCTTAAACCCCTAACTTGTATGAATTACCTTTTGTTGTTTTTAGATATCTGTTAAACATATTTTGTTCGTGTGTGAGGTTTGTTAACATCGCCCAGACTTAATCATCTTTATCGTAGGCATTGATTTTTATTATGACGTCACTTATTCTCCTTCACACCTGTGTGAATATAGATGTGCAAATATGACTTTCCCAGTATTTTGATACTACAAAAACAATCTTGTTTTCTACTTGACCTCTTGTTTGTTTTAGGTTAAAGATAGGATTTTAATGCCGGCCTCTGAGAGCCAGGAGACAAGTGTGTGCAACCCCCTTGGATTAGCCCCACCTCACTGTGTGTACCTACAGAGCCGCGCTGATTGGCACAATTATCTCAACCCCATCTAGATAGACAGCTCATTCAGAGCTGAAGGAGACGCACAGGAGCCTGTATCCTCTCTAATTCCTTCACTACAAATTCAATTATCTCTTCCATGCTTGTCTTTGTCCCCCTCGCCTTCCTCTCCCTCCATCTGCCCATTCTTGTACTTCTACTTACTGCTGTTTCTTGAAGTATGTAATGGTTTCATCTAAATTGATTTCTTCTCTCCGTCAGATCTCCATCAATGAACATCTAAAACAGCTGACAGACGCTCACAGGGACTTTGGCCTTCTGCATGGTGAGTAAAGTACACTCACACATAAATGTGCACACATACCTACGTGCATACAGACAGACTGTTGACGGTTAACAAGATACTCAGGTTGTGTGTGTGTGTAAGAACGAGTTATAAATGTGTTAGACAAAATTAGTCTCCCACCTACTGGCAGCATGATTCAGTGGCACTCAGTAAGTGACGTGTTAGCAACAGATGTGATACAGTGACACATCGCTTTACTGTCAACAGGTCACTGAATAGCTGAATAAGTGAAGAGGGAAAGAGTATATGAATCCTATAAGACTCCTTCTCATCTGCTGCTACTTCAGTCTATGATGGTGTATTGATCTGTTTATGCAGCGTGTTTATTTTAGTTTTAGTTAGTTATTTAGTAAGTTTTCAATATGACCTTGTGCTTAACCCAATATAACAAAGGCTCTCATCTGTATCACAGTCACATGTAGGTTTAAGTCCCTTATTGATTGTTGTATTAAATCAGGGGTGTCAAACTCAATTTCGCTAAGGGCCACACTGGAAAAAGAGAATCACTCCAAGGGCCGGACATGGAGAGTTTATTGAAATGCTTTTATTTAAAGGAACACGGCGACTTATTGGGACTTTAGCTTATTCACCGTAACCCTCAGAGTAAGACAAGTCGATACATACCCTTCTCATCTCCGTGCGTGCTGTAACGCTGTCTGACGGCTCCAGCATTAGCTTAGCCTAGCACAGATCCTGCAGGTGAATGGTTCCAGTAATCCTACTGCTCCAAATTGTGAAAAAATTGACAAAATAATGCCAACATGTTCCTATTTACATGTTGTGATTTCACAGCGTGTACACAAAACAACGTAACATGAGACACAGCCATCTTCTAACCGTAAACAAGCCGGGAACTATATTCTCAGACAGGCTTGCTGCGAGCATATCACTCCGCCAAAGTACTATATTCTTCCGCCTAAGAATATAGTTCCTGGTTTGTTTAGGGATAGAAGGTGGCTGTGTCTCATGTTACTTTGTTTTTTGTACACGCTGTAACTCTACAAATCACAACATGTAAATAGGCACATGTTGGGGTTATTTTGTCACTTATTCGGAGCAGTAGGATTGCTGGAACCATTCACCTGCAAGTTCTGTGCTGGCATGATGCCGCTGGAGCCGTCAGACAGCCTTACAGCACGCACAGAGATGAGAAGGGTATGTATCGACTTATCTAACTCTGGGGGTTACGGTGAATAAGCTAAATTCCCAATAAGTCGGTGTGTTCCTTTAATCGAAAAAGTCAAATATCTTTGACTGTCTTATTGCATGTGTCATATAGTCTTCTCACTTATAGTTTGGTCAACATAGTCCTAAAGAAGTCAGGAAAAAGTTCCTCAGCCATCATAGGAAAAAAAGCACTCAAAAACGTCGGAAAAAGCGAGAAAAACGTTGGAAAAAGAGACAAAAACTAGGCGGGCCAAAATGTTTTGTGAACGTAAATTGATATGCCGGATCATAATCTGCGAGGGGCCGGATTTGGCCCGCGGGCCTTGAGTTTGACACATGTGCATTAAATGAAAGAGTTTGGGTTGTGTTTTTTTCATGAGCTTTTCCAAAACCAAAAATAAATAAAAACAAAGTGGAAGGAATGGATTAAACAGTGTATTTGTTGTTTATGACATAAGCCACAAGCATTAGCGGGCCCAACTAACTAGCTTGTTACTTACACTGGTATTACTTTTAGGCCTATGCGCATATCATTAGCAAACAACATACATACAGGTTAAGTTAGAAAATGTAGGATAGCACACATTTTGTGTTATTAGTTTACTGTACACTTCAGCAACCATAGATAGCATTACTGCCAAACACATCAGCTAGTCCTCATCCTACAAGCCTTTTCTGGTGTGAAAGTGAAACAGTGTTCATCTTCTTTATTTCCATGGCTTCTACATGGATCATCATTGTGACTTAGTTAGCTTTATTGTCAGTATGTCATGTTAGCATGCTCATTTAGCTGTCATGTAGTCTTCAAGTGCATATTTAAGACATTTTACTAGATTCTTATTTTAAAAGGGATAGCCAGAGACAGAGATCCAACTCCTGGTTAGCTAGAGCTGATAAAACCTGCTAGCCACAGTTGTGTGTCACCTAACAAACATGGCAAGAAATGAGAAGTCTGTTTTTGTCTAGCTCTGTGTAAAACCGAGGACATATTGTTTTAGTTTTTTTTTAAATTACTACGAATTTTGAGTGATATGTGTCATCGGTATTATCGTACACTATGTGCTGTGTTTGAATGAAAAGCTTGAAGGTGTAGCAACAGTAGTTCATTTTGACCATTCGCTAAGCAGGGCATGGTGAAGACTATTGGTGGTCACAGTTAGGATGTTATTTGCTGGCACTCAGTTTTTCAGCCAACTGTCAAGTTAATTTCAATTCAATTTTAATGTCAAGTGATTTTTGAGTCACTTCTTAACGGTCCTTTACTTAACATCTATTTTCAAGGGAGCAGAGATATCATTTTTCCAACAACAGCATCTTTAATAGACAAGAATGCCACACACAAAAAATAACGTAAAGCAGCCATAAGCAACAGCTATCACTGTTTCTCTTGTACTTACTGTTGTTATCACTATTACTTTCTCTAGCCAAATATGCTGCATTTACAAATGTAGGACAGGGGTAATGTAGAAATGCAGAGCTAGACTTAGCATTCAAGAGGAGGGTTACACAAATAGTTGTTATTAACATTAAACATTGTGGATTTATTTAACAATTATAAGCATGTTTTTGTTCATTTATGGATGTCCACCTGGAGCCACTCATCAAACTGCTAGCTGCTTTTTCTCATCAATTCTCTTTAGTTTAATTACAGCTCATCTGCAGAGTAATTAAAAGACCACAGATAACAAAAGATCACAACATCACACATACGCTCATGGCGGTGATTAAAATGTATGAACCACAGGGAGGCTTGTAAGAAAAAGAAAAGAAAAGTACGAAACTAAAAGTGAAATTACCATTCAGATACAAAAAATAGGGTTAAATAGTAATGATATATTCAGTAAGATGGTGAAAAAGATGGCACAAATTTAATGATACCAAGGGACAAAACATAGATTGTTTTGAACATAGGAATTTACATCCCTTTAGGTAAAAAAAAAAATTGGGGATGAGACACTATTCACAGTGTCACATTTGTTCATATATCAATTTTCCATCTAGCTTAATAATGGAGAGAAAGAGATAGTGATGGGTTAATAATAAAAACAGCAGTGATGATGTTGTGAGAACAGTTGTCCCACAACATTGTTTTTAACTGCAGCAAACTTTACCCTTTGGGGCACAATAGCGCTTATACGGGTATGGATTCTGTGTTGACAATTCCCAGAAAGCACAGTCTACTTTAATGGTTGGTGTGCCAACACTTGTGGGCATAATAAGTAAGATAATTAGCAATATTTCTTGTTTTCCTGCTGTTTTTCATTATTGTGCATATTACTTTTAAGAAAACTTTTCATTACACGTGATGTTTTAGTAACTGCTGCATACATATTTCCTGGATGGGCATGCTTTTGTTAGACCTAAAGGATGTTGATCCTGCAGTAAAATGTGTGTGTGAAAAGTTTAATAGCTGCAGGCCGTTTGAATAATTGTTGTGACCCTTGTTTCTCTGTCTCAGCAGGATCTGTAGAGAGCCCCTTTGAGCAAGGCATCTCCCCAAACAACGTGCCCTACTACATAAAGTAAGTACTGACCTCTGAGCAGTGGCCAGCATTTCTCTTCACAGCTATTAATGTAATAGTTCTGACCTAATCAGTTTGTACTAGTCCTAATGATGTTGACAGATGCTCAACACTGACTAATGGTCTGGTTAAATGTTGTGGAAGGAGCACAAATTTCTAACTTGAGTGTACTAACCTTTTAACAAACTAAATTGACAAGAGAAATATAAATGCAATATTACAACCATCTTTTCAAAATATTTTTTAGCAAAAACAATTTAACTGTCACAAATAGGTTCAAGCTTGGACCCAAATGCAGAAAGGCGAGAAGGGAGCAGCAGTTAGTATGAATGTTTTAAGGGACTGGTCGTTATTTATTTAAGGGGCCACTGGAGGAGTTTGGGACCTTTAGTCAAAATAGACCTGACCCTCCCTTCATCAGCAATACATTTTGGATGACCCTCCAACATGATTGGGAGAAAAAGGATGACCCTCCCCAACAATTTATTGTACTGATTTGGCTTGGCAAAGCTGTACAGATATCCATTGTTTTTTTAACAGCCATGACATAGGTGGCTAAATGGCTGCATTGTCATCTGACGCATCACACTCCTCTGTTATGGTGTGGTGGCCATTTCAGTAGGTTTACTCACTAACATAGTTGTGGAAACACAATAAGCATGGAAATTAAATGCATACTTCTTGCGTTACTTCAAATACTAAGTTACTCATCTAGTAAACTAGTATTCACCTGAAATAAAACAATAAAACATTGAGACCACAAAGCACACTGCGGAAAACAGCTTGCTATGGACTTGTCAATAGGCTTCCTCAGTCATTGTATATTTTAGCATAATACGTAAAGCTGCCAAAGGTGAACATTATCCAAAACTCCATTTCTCAGACAAGCGTCAATTTGGGAGCTTGCATGCTACCACTCCTTCCTTCTCAAATCCCTTGAAAAGGCTGTCGTTTTCACAATTTCACAAATAATCACCAGGACCGAAAGGATATATCTCCCGTCTCATGCCTTTCCGGCTGCCGGCTGGTGTTATCCGCGGTGCGAGTTTCGGCATTTCAAAATAAAAGCTTGCGTCTGGTCAGCTATGTTTTCGTACGGTGTTTTGGATGTTTTTTAACTAAACAGTACGGCAATCATGCTAATGAATAAAATTATTTTTTCAGCAGACAACAGTTACAACATGATTGAGCTAGCAAAGCAGTTTTGTGTTTGTATGTGCGAGCGGGATTTATTCAGTTTGGGAAATCCCACGGTCTCTAAGCTACAGGTCTGGCTGACTAATAGGGAGGGACCCATCTGCTAGGTATAGGGGCCGAGACTGAGAGAGCTACATGGAGCTACGTGGATAAATATGCACCAAACAAGCCACTTTGAAATTTTGCTCTTCTCATGAATACAAAAGTTGGGAGACCCTCCCCCATAGACAAAAAAAAAATTGGATGACCCTCCCATCAACAAAGAATAAAAACACATGACCCTCCCCTGTTTTCCTCCGGTGGTCCATTATTATTTAAATACCGAACGGTTCCTAATGAAACAAAGTAAATTTACAATCCACATAAATTGAGGAATAATCCAAATGCAGGAAAAGCCAGAGAGAGATATCCAGGAACACAGAAATACAGCTTGCACAGGCAGAGATTTCTCAACAAAGGACTGACAACGAATGACTATGAATCCAACAGACACAAGCAAACTGACTAAATACACAATGGTAATGAGGGTAGACCATCCACACGCTGTGGAGCGGAGGAAGGTCTGGCTAGTCCACATAGCATTCCGGGATGGGAGAAAAACGTGCTCTGGTTTATTGGCATTTCTTTAAACCAATCACAATCGTCATGGGCAGCGCTAAGCTCCGCACGGAGCCGCTGCAAAATAGCCTCGGGAAGGAACTTGTTTTGGTGGAACGTGTACATTCAAAAGTTCTTGTGCAAGAGAAAACTCAGATTGGATAGATAGTCTAGCTAGCTGTCTCTTTAAGATTCCAACACAAAGAAAGCTGAAGGAAACGGACATCAGCGAAAAGACATGCATCCGTCGGAATTTCCTGCGGCACTGGAGCAATACCAGAAGTGGACCGTTGAGGATATAGACTAGGGCAGGGCAGACAATTACATAGGCGGGGTAACACAAGGCAGGAAGTAAAACAAGACATGACACAGGAGAAACAGAGAGACTACAAAATAAAACAGGAAACTGAAGCATGAAACATACACAATGAAGAAAGTAGGAAAACCACACAGAGAACACAGAAAAATATGGGTAAATAATTATCTGACATTATCTTAACCTATAAGTGGGTAAAAAGGTGGAATCTTTTTATTTTTTATACAAAGCAGCAAATCCTTTTTAAACCTCTTATCTCAAACTCACAAAGGCCACGTCCACACGTACCAAGGCAATGCATGCACTGAGACAAAAATGCGTTTGCCCACCTATATAAATATGGAGGAGACGATGAATAACCCTATTTCAACAAAGGGTGGCATATTCCTTTAATACATCCATCGCTGAACTAAATTTAGTATTGTTCTTAACAAATATAATCCAGCACACTCTACAAAAGTGGCTTCCAGTCTAGTTCTTCATTTAACCTTCTGTGACTTAAAGTGCCCAATGTAAAAATCCAGAGTATCTCACTCTTAGGGATCAACTTCTCAATTCCTATATATTTCAGGAAAGATGGACGGGATGATTAATTTCCATGAAATGTTAAGAAACTGGATATTTATACACCATTTAGTACGGTCTTTGTTTGAGTTCTTAAATAAGTAATGTCATTCATTTGTTAACATATCCATGTAGAAAAGACCGTAAAGGTAAAGTTAATTTGTATGTAAGTAAACAACTCCAACAAAGACAAAGAACATTAAAGTACGTGGTAGAAAAGAGATTTAACCTTTGTACCCACTGATCGGTTAAGATGAAAGACTATTATGCTACAACAAATGTTGAAAAGTTGGCTGTAAAGTTTTATGTTTTGTATATCTGGTCATTCATATTTCTGCATCCACTAGATATAAATATTGTAACTGGGGTTTTAATCATTATTTATAGTGATCTATAAGCCACATGACACCACCCTGATGAAGGCAAGTGAAAAAAAGAGTGGTTTAATGGAGAAGAGTTGGGTGACACTATTTCATTTCACACTGGTCTGCACCTCACTATGTGAGTTAACAGATTACCAAAGTAGCATTTGTAACCCTCTCACCATAGGCTCGTAATATGAAAAACATTGTATGCAGTAATCACAGTGTTACACCCTTGAACTCCATAATTGGTAAAATGTGAAAGAGTAATCTGAGTGTATAATAAATCTGTCTAGGGTAAGCTATGACTCTCGTTAGGACTTTAATAACGAGTGAGAAAGTTTTACAGTATAATGAGAAACAACACAAACTCAGTATCTCAGTTCTTTGTATTAACATTCAGTTAATACAATGATGAGGATGTAATTCACATCAATACAGAGAAATCTCAGTTTAGTTTTTAGTCTGTGTTAACCTGAGTGCACTTTTTGTTTTAGTTTGTTTTTTAAGCAAGCTTGCATAAAGTTTTGTTGGGGCGCTGAAAGTTGGAGCTCATGAAAAAAACTAATAATAAGGCCAGCAGTACCTCCCGTGTGTTCCAGACCTGTCTTAGTCGGCAGCAGCACAGCAGCAATGAGCAGCAGGAACAATACTTTCTCTCACAGCAGACCCTCCTTAGCAACACATCCGCGTCGACTTCCAAAACCTCTCTGGACCACAGTCTCCGCTCCGGTCCGGTCCGTCCGTGCAGGCGAAGAATGCGACGATTGTCTCTCCGGCCATGGCGGCGTTTTAGCTAAGCTGCTTCACAGTCCAACAAAACCACACTTGGCCCTCAGTAACAGTCCCAAACTTACTCTCGCAGCGTGTTAAGGAAAACAGTTTACTAAATATAAATTATTATAAAATTATAAAAATATAAAAATACACATTAAAACGCTAGGCTAAATGGTTTTTCTGCTTGACTCTGCTCTACACCACTGTTCTTTTTCCCTTGTTCTTCCTCTTATTTGCGTGATTACACAGACGTCAACAGGAAATCAAACTCTCACAGGTCATCTCTAAAGTAGTATCTATCCACGACAATCCACTCCCGGGATTGCTCCATTGCCGTCTGAAATTCCGTCGGATGTCACTCTTTTTAGCCGGATGTCTGTTACCTTCCATTTTGTTTGTGTTCAAATTTTAAACTTTGGTCGATTTATGAGGACTATGGTTAACTCAGATCTCAGATCTGTGCAGGGTAAATCAAGACAGATGGCTAGACAATCTATCCAATCTGAGTATTCTGTTGCACAACTACATTACATTACATGTCATTTAGCTGACACTTCTATCCAAAGCGACTTACAATTGCTATATATCAGAGGTTGCATGCCTCTGGAGCAACTAGGAGTTAAGTGTCTTGCTCAGTGACACATTGGTTGATGTATCGCAGTGGGAATCAAACCCTGATCTCCCGCACCAAGGGCATGTGTCATATCCACTGCGCCATCACCACTGACTAAAACGTGTTCCACCAAATAAAACATGTTCCAACAAAACAAGTTCCTTCCTATTTTTCAGCGGCACTGGGGCTTTTCCCGGTGCTTAGCACCTCACATGACGATTGTGATTGGTTAAAAGAAATGCCAATAAACCACAGCACTTTTTTCTCCCATCCCGGAATGCTGTGTGGACTAGCCAGACCCTCCTCCACAGCGCTGTGGAGGAGGTCTGACAAAGCGAGACTATCTCTAAAGTAAATAATAATTATTCAGCTTTTTTTTGTACTAAACAAGCCTTGAAACATCATAAAAATATTAACTGTAAATAACTGTGTGAACAGTTGTTAAATAATAATTCGTATTATTGATTTCAATAAATGTAATGCACATTGGCATAAACAAAATAAAAGATATGCATCTTATCAATAACCCACATATATAAGATGAGAGAAAATATTATTGCTCATGTTTTTGTGGTTGAGTAAAAGTTTTTCTTTAAAACCTAATATGGGTTTAAAGCTTGAGTTGGATCTTTCCCTCAGAGAAATTAAAAATTCTTTTCACATTTAGGTGTATTTTGCATACACACAAACAGAAACTCAAAACTTGCCTGGTATATTTCTCTCAAAATCCCAGAGTAATGTCCTGTCCAAAGATTCTGTTTCAGCAGGTCACATTAAAGTTCCAATCTTGAAGATCTCTGTTTGGTTCTCTTTGGCATGGTGATTAGCAGTACTTGCAGATGTGTTTTTGGATCTCACTTCCCAGAGATCCAAACAGTGTAGCCTATGTGACTTCAGTCAGTTGGCAGTTGAAGAGCAAGTCTGTTGCGAACAAACCACTGTGGGTGATTGAAACCTGTGTGTACTGCTGCTTGTGATTTTTCCTGGAAATGTAGTCACACACACCCAGCTCACAATACTGCAAAAGCAAGGGCTTTTATCATTGGGCCATAGGCTCAATCACCATTGTGTTAACTTATTCGGCAATAGTTAGTGACTTAACAGACATGTATGTAAATGTAAAATCTTCGGGGTTATTACTTAAAGAAAAGGAAGCAGACAAAATGTTTCATCCTGACTTTTAATACTTTGAGGTGGATTAATGCAGTGTTGCACAAGTCCGCTAACTGTTCTTTAGCCCTAAACTATTGGCTTATAATTTATTTAATGGTGTCTTATATTTATTAGAGCTGTCAATCTTCATCTATAATACCATTCAAATTGAATTTTTTTTTTTTTTTATTCAAATAATATTCAAATATTTTAATGCCCAAATGTAGCCTGTTATTAATATGTACTATATTACTCAGGCTTATCCATTGTCAATGCCACTATAAGCATGTGGTTGTTGTTACACATTCTGTCCACTAGATAAACTTCCAACTGGCCTTGAAGGGGACCTACGTTACGGCGCATTGCATTTCGGACACACCACTCTCTGTTTACTATCATTTTCCACCACGAGCACACAGCGACAAACACAAATCAACAGATAACTTTGTAATGTAGCATTATCTAACATGTGTATTGAAGCGGCTCTGTTGTAAAGGCTAAGTTAGGCACTTAGCACAATGACATCATGTTAGAAAGCAGAGCCAAAACGATTTGTCATAAACTAAGTAACAAAAGTGTTAGCCACAATGCTAACGGCATTGATAACTAAGCCAAACAGTACTGTCACTACTATTTGTGATTTAAAAGCAACCTGTTTCTTGCAGATTGTTATGTTATTGAGAATAATGCTATTAGAAGCTAAAATATGAAGTCAAAGCTACTCAAAACTAAAAACAAGTTCACGGCTCTTTTAATGTACCAGGATGGCTATGCATTGGCCTCTGTCCTGATTGAAATGTAGCCACACCCTAAAGCATCACCTGCTTTATCGTCAATTTTAAAATAAATGGGACAATAATTTACAAAATGAACATCATGCTGTATTGAAGAAGACATGAAACTAGCGATTGAGACTATAAACTAATTATTAGGGCCCGAGCACCGACAGCAGTGAAGGCCCTATTGAAACTGAAGGAATTATTTTCCCGGCAAATGAATCGCCTTTTTGAGGTGCTTAACATACTCAAAAACTCACCAAAATTGGCGGTTACATCAATCCTGGTGAAAATGTATGTATTTTTACGGGTTTCGGGAATAGGCGCACAAAAATGGCTCGCTATCGCCCCCTACAAACTTAAAGAAATTGAGCCCCTGCAGCACCTTTAACATAGTACATAACACATCTACAGGCCAAAATTTACTTTTGGTCATAGCGCCCCCCACTGGCAAAAGGAAATCTGCCCTATATGACAAATATCATCCGATTTACATGAAACTTATAATGTGTGGTCTACATGTGATACTGAGCCACCCCCTTTTATGGCTTTTGAACCGTTTAAGGTAGAGTCTTGTGTGAGGCACGATCGCAAGGAGCAGCGTCCGCCAGTAACACCGACGTGCGCAGAGGCGCGAGGGCACGTCCATCGCCGCTTGCAACTTTAATGAACATTGTTATTTTAATCAAGCGAGAAGTAGGGTTATTTTCCAATAGACTTATATTGAAATATGAATAAACGTAGCTTTAACGTTTACACAGATAACCAGGCAGTAATAAGTAAGGCAGTAATAGTTTAAAGGGATATTTCACCGTTGGGTCACTTATGTAGTAGAAATGTGAATTTTCTTTAGAAATTGGTGGCTTCTAGGCCAAGAAAAGCCAGAAAATGCGTTTTTGGCTCATGTGGATGAAAGACACCAAATCCCAGAATGCACTTGCTTTGCTGCTTTAGAGTCCACTCCCAAGCCATGCCTACCGTTTACAGACAGACAGACAGTGAGGCATTACTCAACTCAAGTTTGTTTCATTGTCATTTCAACCATATACACGAAACGTTTCACCGTGGCTCAAGTGGTGTTACACATTTAAAATATATAAAAACGAATACGAAACAGGCTACATTTAGTGCAGACACATTATAGGCTCTGTAAAGTTCAGCTAACGCATACTAGCATTAGCGCTTGGTGGGCTGTAAACAAGTAAATTTGCGTGGAATGTAGAATGGTCAGCATTTAACAGTCACAAACTCCAACAGCAGTTAGCAGTTAGTTGGATACAATCTAATGTCTAATGAGCGGACACTTGCAAACAGGACTGATGGAACAGGTGACCGGCTAGTGTTAGCTTTCCACCTAGCTCGAACCGCTGTCGAGGTCCCTTTCCCCGGCTAGCGGCATCGTGTGTGATGTTTGTAGTCTCAGTTAGACACTTGTTGGCAAATGCCTTTTTTAAAGACCCTGACACACCAAGCAGACGGCCAAGAACTAGTGGCAACAAAGGCAGACTGTGGCGTAGCCTCATGTTGCCCCATGTTGCCATTGTCTTGACCAAAAAATTGCAAGAAAGTAAGAAAAGAAAAAAGAAGGGTACTAAACAGTCGGTGACATTAAAGAAGGGCTTGTTTATTGCTAAGGCCATATGGTCAAAATTAAATGATTTGATAATAATCTATAACAATAACAATAACTTATTTCACTAGTAAATTGCTGTTGAACGACAAAAACAACCACTAGATGGGAAAAGGACATTTACAATAACTTCAAATGCACCACGAGGCTGTAGTTTACCAGTTTCATTGAATGCACCGTCTGTGTTGTTTTTCCGACCGCAGCTGCAGATTGTTAGACAACAAATCTAGACGCACCCTAGTGGCAGCTGGCTTGTCAGGCTAGCAGATTGTTACATACCGGTGTTGAATCCTCTACAGTAAAACACAGTCAAACTTTACACAATTTAGCGTTAGCTGTCAGCATTTTAACAGTGTTTAATCCAGCTACTAGCTAGCGGTAGGCTAACGTTAGCTGCTGTCGAGTATAGTGTTAACTAGCGTCACGTGCAGCGGTGTTTGTGGTGCCGTTTCAGAGCATCAGAGAGAAGAGCAGACATATCAGGGGCACCAGATTTCGGTAGCCAGGGTTGGCAGGAAGAAGTAACAAGTAGTTAAATGTTCCAATCAATGATCCAGGCAGCACATTCTCGTCTCCCTCCTTCATTTTACAGTCCAATAGTGGCTAGAACGGCTCCGGGTCAAACGTCAATATGGAATGGATTAATCTGCGTTATTTTTTTTAAAACAAATTAAATTTAGATTAAATTTAAATTTAAAAACATTGTTATGATAGCTACAACTGAACAGCGTTTGCCCAAAGCGGTAGCACAGAGCAGCCTACGGTCCCTCTGTTTCACTCACAGCCGGTAAGACAGCCGACACCGGGAGATGGCTACCCAGACTGGCCAACTGCGGGGCTGTCATCCGTAAACAAAAAGTTGCTTGGACGCTTCTCTATCGTCATCGTGTTAAACCAGCCAATAGCGCACCAGGTGGATTAGCCAGTTTGTGATTGGTCCCCGCAAATTTGTAACGGAAGCAGGATAGAATTATTTACAGGTTTCCAGCATGAGCTGCAGGGCAAAATCAAATTGCAGACAGATTGGGCTGGGTTTACCCAGTCTAAGAGCACACAGTACTGCTGCCCCTTTGTTGCAGTGTCTGCTGACCTCCGTCTCTCAAATAAGGAACTTCCCTCCTCCTTCTCATCCACACAGGCCAGTGATTCTGGAAAGCACTGTGCCCCTCTGGGTTTAAAGTCACTGCCTTTTAAGACTCCACGAAGATCTACAGACAGCTCTTCCATGAACTGGCTGTGAGACATGGACACTGACTCCGATGTCACATCTCTTTGCGCAAAATATAGATGTTGGTCGAGCTATTTCAATGAAGTGGTAAAGCAGTGTCTTGTACCACCTGTTTAATCTTTTGTGCACGGGTTTACTCATCCTCGCTGCACCAGGTATCTGCAGCAGAATCTGACATATCCACCGCAACATTGCCTAGCGACTCGTTAGAAAAAAAATAATCCAAAGCTTCCTCTGTGGTGTACAGTCGTCTTGACATTGTGGTTTAGCTTTTGTGTTGTTCTGTCATGCAAATCTGTGTTCTCTGTCGTGCAAATGTGTTGTTTTTGTGAGTTTTGTTGTAAGTAAAGCAAATATGCTACTACCTTTTCCGTCTTGTATTTCCCTCTGTACATTCAAATTTCCAAAAGAGATGTTGATTGATGGAGTGCAAGACGTCATGGACATTTAAATTTTGAACCAATCAGCACATGGAAGGCGAGTGTAAGCGTCCACAACCATTGTCAATAGGCTATTTAGTATTTAACCACCTAGATCTGTGAGTAGTCCCTACATCATCAAGTTTCTAGCACCATGTATTTTGCAAAAACACAAGGATGAACTTAAATGTTACACTTTTTGATGTGACCAGGGCTTTATCCTGTAATTGTTATATCGTTACTGTACCCACACTGGCCTACATATGACATAACTCTCCACCTCACATTCTGACTCATTGGTCAGAATAACCCCACAATGTGATTGACATCAAGAAAGCTCAAACAGTAGATTCGTGGATGTATTATAAGACATTAATGGCGGAGCCTCATTCATTCCTATGAGAGTTGCTCACTGGCGCATCCGGCAAACAAGTTTCTAAGCTTCCGGGTTTACTTCTGTGATGTGCATACTGAATATGTGCAGTAGTGTTTGTCACGCTGGCCCTATCCGCGAGTTCCCTTTGGGCTACATTTTGGTGAATCACAGGATTTTAAATCGTTTTTCTCAGTCAATGGAAGATTTTCAAACATTAAAAGTCCATGGATTAAAAATTCAGAATAGAAACAGTCAAAACCGACCTTGTTTACAGTTGGAGGTGTCCTGGCAGCAGTTTTACAGATGTCTCTTTTACAATGGTGGCCTATGGGGAAAATCCTTTTTGGGTCGCAGGCAGATTTTTCCACCGATGTCCGTTTCTTTCTGCTTTCTTTGTGTTGTAATTTTAAACTCTGGTGGATTTATGAGGACTATGGTTAACTGCTCCTCAGATCTCTACATCTAAGTTTTCTCTCACACAACTAAAACAACTTTTGAACATACACGTTCCACCAAATCAAGTTCTTTGCCGAGGCTATTTTGCAGTAGCTCCGTGCGGAGCTCCGTGCGGAGCCCATGGCGCTTGACGGGCATGTTTTTCTCCCATCCTGTAATGCTATGTGGACTAGCCAGACCCTCCTCCGCAGCGTGTGGAGGAGGGTCTGGCAAAGCGAGACTACCACTGGACAAAATTAGGTGTTGTGTGGGCCTGAGTAGATTGCATGGGCTTGGTAATTAGCAACTAGCAGTTTGGTGTGTTTGAGTTAACATTTAATGAGTGAGAGAGAGTCCATGTTTGATGTGGAATTAATTGCAAGTGAGAAAAATGGACTCAACTGACAAAAAGAGAGAGAAGGAAGGAGGGAGGATAAGAGAAGTGACAGATTCTCCTTTCCACATGCAGTGAGAAACATGGACCTGACCAGATGACCGACACCCTGTGAGTGCCAGCTGACAACACAAACACACACACACACGCACACACTCATCCTTCATTGTACAACAAATATGGATTTGTATCACACACATGCATATTAACACAAACGTATGTGGACACCCAAAGATTGCAATCATATGTGTGAAACATGTCAATAACAGACTCTTCTTCAATTACTCAAGTACTGTATTCAAGTACAATTTTGAGGTACTTATACTGAACTTGAGTATTTTCATTTTATGCTGTTTCAAACTTTGACTTGACTACATTTAAAAGGGTAACATTGTATTTTTTACTCCACTACATTTCATTATCCAATGACATGCAAACATTAAGTGACGGTGGCCATTCTGCCTCAATAATAAGTATTTTTATTTTAGATATTTTAAAGGTTCTGTACTCGACATCCAGAACATTAATGTAGCAGCAAAGAAATATTTGCTATGTAAAGACTTAGTGGTTAATGGCGTCGTGAGCAGAGAATGAAGTCACACTCACTCTGTGTGTTGTAATCAAAGCTTCTCTGTTCTTTTTTTTAATTACTTTAGATAGATAGATAGATCGATAGATAGATAGATTGATTGATTGATTGATTGATTGATTGATTGATTGATAGATAGATAAATAGATAGATAGATAGATAGATAGATAGATACTTTATTCATCCCGGGGTTTAGCTTTGCACAAAGGGGATGGACAGTCCATTAAATATATTGGGGATTTGTTTTGTGTGCCTGATTATTATGAATTATTTCTAGGCTTGAGTACTTTTGATAGCTACCGATAACCCATAATTGAATATATAATACATAGTAGGGAAGGGAAGGTCAGGTCTCTGTTCTCAGCTTAGATGGAGGGCATAGCACTGCAGTGTTTTACCATTACACTTTACACTGCATAAATTAGCCTAGCAGCTAGCATAGTTTTCCTCTGCTCATAGCTTGATCCAGACAAAACACCACGGTTGAATTTTAGCCTGCATGCAAGGTTTTGTATCCTAACATTGTTAAAACAGAGCAGCTTATATTGGTAGAGAAAGCCACAAGTTAGCATACTGCAAAGTCGCCCTCTCTCCCTGCTCAGCTGCTAGCCTACTATGCCCTGCCCTCGGCAAACCTCTTTTATGGGCGAACACACTTTGTTTAATCTTTATTGACAGTAGAGCTTTTTGAACTGTCTGTGAAATAGATCAAAGGTGAGATGGTAAAGCACCGGGAAGGTAAATGACAGCAAAACGCAGTATACACTTTTACATTGAGCCAAAATTGAAACACTGCTGCAGCATTTGTCGTAAGGTTTAATTAATTAAGGTTGTTTATTCTGTTACTCTACAGTATTTAAAGAAAAAGCTTAAAGCAAACTGGCTGAGTAGATGGGGGGTGTTACACCTTTCTTGTTTCGGGCTCCCAGACCGTGGTCGGGACGTTCCCTCCAGGGCCGATGCTCTGTCGGGGGTAACACTCTTTACTTTACCAGCAGTATTGACAACAGATCTTCATCTGTTGACCATGTCATGTGAAGCGTGTTGCTTTATTCACAGTTACCTCACTTTACATTGACTTTACTATCTCTCGCTTTTCCTCACACACACACTCTAACTTACGCTACTCTCATAAAAGGGGGTTGTGGTTAACCGCGACAGTGTGGCGATACGTTGCTTCTTCGCCACACAAAATCCATACCGTCACAGCCACATATGCATGTTATGTTCAATTATGTGTTCAACGGAGCATGCCTCAGGTAGAAGATCTGAATATTTCTTCCACTACTGCCATTCAGCCACAAGAGCATTAGTGAGGTTGGTCACTGATGTTGGGCAATAAGTCTTTCACTTCAGCCCAAAGGTGTTGGGTGGGGTTGAGGTCAGGGCTCTGTGCAGGCCAGTCAAGTTCTTCCACACTTACCTGGAAAAATCAGGAGCCATCCCTAAACTTGGGAGCATACTATAGTCCAAGTCCCAATCTCAACCCCTTAAGACCTGAACCCTCACTGACTTTACTGTGTGAGAGACTGCAAGGGATCAAAATTGTATAAATATCACATTACCTTGACCACGCCAAAACATGTTATGTGCACTTGTGGGTTTGGGACTTTTTATTTTACTTTTTTTACTTATTTATGGCCAAGGAAGATTTAGAAGTTAAATAATGAATTTACTCATGATTTTATTTTAATTTTTTCTGATAATCATAGCATAACACACAAAAACATACTTCCATACACAAATACAAGGAATCTTTATATTTACATAAGAAATTAAATTTACCCATGTTCAAATTAGGTGATTTGTGGCAGGAAATAAAGTATATAACAAAGAAGAGACAGCTAATCATAAATCACAACTCAGAATCCCATGTCTTTGTTATCGCCATAGTCTCCTATCACATTTTTTAGCTCTACCTATCAAAATGATTCTTTCCTGTAAATAATAATGCTTAAAATAAGAAATAAATGAACTCAATAACAATGTCTTTGTATTGCTGAAAATAAAAGTTTTGTTTTTTTTCCAGTTAGAACAACAGTATTAAGTAATGGATTATGATCCTGAAAACCCCAAATTATATTAAATGGCGATGAATGTAAAAAGATGCTTTGTTCAGTTAGTCAGTCTGTCCCTGGTGCCAAAAACATGCAACAACTGGGCAATACCAAAATACATGCATTGTATCTTCCACCTCCTTATCACAAAATCTAGAAAAATCAGCTGTCAGCCATATTTTTAGTATTTTTCCTGTGGGCAAAAACAATTTAAGTTGGAAAGCATAAGTAGAATATGATGACTGGAAAATAAACCTAAACATTTTCTGCCAAGAAAGAGGGAAATCAAAAATATTTTCCCAATATGTTTGAAAATTATATGGCGGAGAAGTTATCTTTTTAAAGGATACAAAAAGAGATAAATATCAGAATTAATTTAATATTTTGCCAACCATTTATAATTTCTAATAGGGGGTCGACAAATTTCAAAATGATCTTGTGATGGTTTAATCATAGTTCTCCGTGAGTCTCAGACTCGAGTCCCCATCTCTGTAAGATGGTGGTCAGAATAAAAATTTTCAGTTATTGTTATTTGACTAACTTTAGAGACTAAAGAGAACGAGATCAAGAAAATTGAATTTCTTCGCCATGTCTATCTTTTTATTTGAATTTCCTATTCTCCATATATCAAGTAAGTTCATAGCAGACATTAGAGATGTAATGGCATGGCGTTTTTTTTTTATTTATCTTGATAATCTTTTCTGTCCCCTGCCCCTGTCTTTATCTATATGATTATCTGGTTTTCATACTTCTGGATCATGTCATGCATATATTTAAAAAAAAATAGGAACATTATTATTTGGAGCATATATATTAGCTAAACATAATTGAGTATTCTTGATTTTGATATCTAAGACAATTATACGGCCATCCATATCATGTTCCGTTTTATATAAAAAATAATCCATATGCTCTCTTAATAAGATTTCAACACCTGTTTGATTTCTTGAACCATAATTAAAAAACATAGGCCCCTTTCATTCTCGTTTCCATCTCTCTTCTTCTTCTGGAGTAGAGTGTGTCTCTTGTAGGCATTATATCAAACTCATTTGGTTATTCAACCAGGTAAATATTTCAATTTTAGCATTATTAGAAATTGTAATATTATAATTATAATTATATCTGGCTATATAGTGTCATTATCCATCATAACTTAATAAAAAGGAGAGAGAAACATATATTACACACACACACACACACACAACAACAGTAACAACAAAAAAGAGGTGGCTGGTCACATAGTTTATGCACTATCCCCACGCATCACTTACAGTACAGGCCAAAAGTTTGGACACACTTTCTTATTCAAATGCGTTTCCTTTTTATTTTCATGACTATTTACATTGTAGATTCTCACTGAAGGCATCAAAACTATGAATGAACACATATGGAATTATGTACTTAACAAAAAAGTGTGAAATAACTGAAAACATGTCTTATATTTTAGATTCTTCAAAGTAGCCACCCTTTGCTTTTTTATTAACAAGGGGAAAAAAATTCCACTAATGAACCCTGACAAAGCACACCTGTGAAGGTAAAACCATTTCAGGTGACTACCTCATGAAGCTCATTGAGAGAACACCAAGGGTTTGCAGAGTTATCAAAAAAGCAAAGGGTGGCTAATTTGAAGTATTTAAAATATAAGACATGTTTTCAGTTATTTCACACTTTTTTGTTAGGTACATAATTCCACATGTGTTCATTCATAGTTTTGATGCCTTCAGTAAGAATCTACAATGTAAATAGTCATGAAAATAAAGAAACACATTGAATGAGAAGGTGTGTCCAAACTTTTGGCCTGTACTGTATGTCATTATTGGCTGGAGGAAACAACATTTCAACAACGCTTTAATTTAAAAACACTGGATTAAAAAATATAAAATACAAGACGTTTCAGTATTCATCCAAACACCTTCATCAGTTGTTTAGTGTGCACAGGAAGTAACTCTGGCCTTAATACACAAGGCAGTCACATGATCTCATGGCATGAACTCACATGTCTGCTAAGATGTAGTCCATTTGTGTTTGCCAGAGAAGATGGTGTCCCAGCAGCTTCAGGTGATGCCCCTCCCCCTGCTTAAGAGGTGGCGCAGGATGGTGTATCTGTGAAGCGCCTGGAAATGGTTTTCCAAACCATGTTGTAGGCTGAAGACAAATTATGTCTCAACCCACATCCCCTATTTAAAGAGGGTCGCTCCACTTTAACAAATATGGCCTCCTTGACGCTTCTTTCAAACCACCTATCCTCTCTGTCCAGGATATAGACATCTTGATCTTGAAAACTGTGTTGTTCTTTTTGTAGATGAGTATAGACTATATAGTGTCTTGTCCCAAGGAGTTTTTTCGATCTTTACACTCCTCCTTGCATTTGATTGTATGCACCAGGGGTCCGTTCCAGGAAGGAGGTTTAACAAACTCAGAGTCTAACCCTGATCTCTGAGTTGATTTACCCTGAGATGGGAAACTCAGAGTTTTCGGTTCCAGAACAGCTGATTAGAGTTGGTTCAATTAACTCGTAGTAGGTTCACTCAGGGTTACGCGCGTGCACCACCACTATAAAAAGGCAGTATGAATGGAGCCTTGATACTACGATTCACCATGGTAACAACCACAAACAAACGGGTCGGTGGAAGTACTCATGCTCACAAACAACGAGTTTGAACATGCATTTCGTTAAAAAAGCAAGACAGCGGTTGCTGCTGCAACAGAGACAGAATTGGTGTGGGAGAAAATTGCTGCTTGAGTCAATGCATAAGCATTAACAGTGTATTCATTTCATATTTAATCACAGTTAATTTATAATATTACTGGTGAAAACTGGAATTGTAATACGCCTATAATTTCATTTGGGTGCAATCCTGCGGGCGAAAAAGTAAGCTACTATTATATCCCATTCTGAGGCTGCAGCATGATCATTAACAGAACTATAATTTATAATCATTTATTTCTTTTTAATGGCTCTCACTGGTTTGTGTCCAGCGAACACTACAAAAAACGTTTAAAAAACGTTTCAGAGCGAGTCACACTTTTCTGACAGCTCTGCATACAGTGGCTTTACTATTACAGTGTGTTCCGTATACACACCAATAAAGAAAACTGCCGTTTGCAAAAAACGTAATGCGACGCAAAGAATCTGCTGGGATGTTAAAGCATGTCCACGCTGGTGGATGTTAGTGATATGAGGACGGATAAGGTATCTGATGGACTGTGAAAAAATGTGGAAATGAAAATACATTTAGTCGGGACTCAATATCATCTCCCGACGTAAACTCTCTGTGAAGTAATACAGCTTTTTCATCAACGGGATCGTCGGCAAAAGGACATGACATGTTTGAGAAAAAAACATTTTATAATCTACCTAACAACACGTTTTTTTATTCATGCAGAGAACAAACTGCATTAAAATGTGCCTGATACAGACTGAATGAATGAGGAAATGAGAGAGAAGAAACCTTGAGTTTCTTTCAGTCTGTGTCAGAGGGAGGAGACTGAGAGAAACTCAAGGTTTCTTGAAGAAAACCTGCTCCCGACCAGGTTAGGTTCACAGGCTCAGTTACCATAGTAACTGACTCTGAGGTTAAGTTACCTCTCTTTCTGAAACGGAAAACCCAGAGTTTCCCTCATCTCAGGGTTAACAAACTCAGAGTTTTCACTAAACCTGCTTTCTGGAACGGACCCCTGGTTGCTCTTTTGATGTTTTGGAATCTTTTTGTCTCAGTGTGTTTTTAGGTTTAAAATATACAGGGATGTTGTTAGTAGGCTGCTGGGACACCATCTTCTCTGGCAAACACAAATGGACTACATTTTAGCAGTCATATGACTTCATGCCATGAGATCATGTGACTGCCTTGTGTATTAAAGCCAGATTTACTTCCTGTGCACACTAAACAATGTGTTTGGATGAACACTGAAACGTCTTGTATTTTATATTTTTTAATCCAGTGTTTTTAAATTAAAGCATTGTTGAAACTACAATTACCTGGATGCATAAATTAATCTCCATTCACGTCCATCTGGACGGACGTGGAAACACATTTTTTAAGTTGCTGTGATTTTGACAAAGGTCAACTGGAAGAAAAAGCCTTATTCCGACCAGTTGTACTTTGGCAGAGGGCCACCTACTATACTAAAGGTAGAGTTACTCCTGTCATTCTTCCCATTCTTCCCCAGCTCATGTATACAGGGAAAACCCCTCTCTCTCTCTCTCTTCCTGTTTCTTCTCTCCTGTGCTTTGTAAAAGCAAAAAGCAGCTCCGCCTTCTTTCCCTTTTTTTTCTCTCACACTTTTCCTCTTTCTTTTCTGTCCCTCTTTCTTTCTCTCTCACTCAGGGCTGTGTCTCCCTACAGGCATTATAAGCGACTGCAATGGGCCCCCTAACCACCAGGGTGGCCCGTGCAGTGTTTATTTTATTTTTTCAGGGGCATTAGTACAGTTGCCCTGAAGTGCAAACCACGGCAGCAAATCCCACAACGCGACAGCAATTCGCCACAATACTTTGTGACTTTCTGTTGCATTGTGAAATTTGCTGTCGCGTTGTGGGATTTGCTGCCGTGGTTTGCAATTCAGGGCCACCATACATGCTTTTTAAGAGAAAAACTCAACTCTAGTCCAATCATGACATAATAACATAATACAAGCCTGTTTAGCTTGTCAAAGTCATGGGGGCCCCCTTGCGTACACAATAATGAAATTTGGCATGATCCAAAAGTAACTTGGGTGAATGGTGATGACATTCAGAGTCAACAACCCAATGAAGGAAAATAAAGCTCTCTCCTAGCACTTTGGAGCAGAAAAGTGGAAAAAGAAAAAATCTGAAGAAAGAGAAACTGGCCGAAAATACAGGTAAGGAATTATCTATTTAGCTTTTTTCTTTACAAGAGCTGTTGACATGGTGTTAGTTGAAATGAAAAATGGTCATTATTAGCCAGCTAACGCAAGGCTAGCTATCATAAATTGCAATACATTACAGTACTACCTACTGTTTTTTGCATATCTTTTTTTACCTAGGACGGCGAAGGAATGTCCTGCTCTACCCTGCCACTGATAGGCTTACCCTGATATTATTACCCAAGCCTTAACTAATCTCACACCTCTTCCTTAACCTAACCAACCCAACCGACAAAGGCAACAATTACTAGCCAATTAGAGGCAGAGTAGGGTGGATCACAACTTCGCCATTCTAGGAAAATCAATTGGTGTACCATTAATGTTAGTTCATGCAGTATTGGCCCAAAATATTATGACACAATAAATGTGTAATGACAACTCGTTTTTTTGTATTTGTACAGTTGGGTTAGACTGTAAAGTTTTTATCCAAAAACCCTTCGTCATTCAGTGTTGACAACTAGGGGAAATTTACACCTAAACAGTCTTCTTGCTTTGGAATAATGTTATAGGCAAGCTAGCCTGAAGCAGAGACAGTTTATCATCATAGACTTTAAAAATAATGGACAAAACTTCCAGGCGGTGCCTTAAACGGTGCCTTAAACCTGCTTTCTATCTTATTTACAGCAGGGGGCAACTCCACTGGTTGCAAAAAGAAGTCAGTTTCTATAGAAGTCTATGGGAAAATGACCCTACTTTCTTACTTGATTACCTCAATAAACATTTTCATTTATGGCCTCAATTGCTACTTTTAAGTCTTCCTTAATTTTTGCAATTTTCATTTGGTAAATTATGGTCCTATTTATTTTGAAATTGACGACAAAGCAGGGGATGCTTTAAGAGCGTGGCTACACACTGACCTGTCAATCTGGACAAAGGCTTAGTAATGCTAACCATGGCACTGTGTACATTAAAATTGCGGTGAACGTTTTTGGGTGTTAACTGCGTTTTCGTCTTAAACTTTGACCCTCTCACTGTGTGCTTTCGACATTTGGTTGCCTAAAAAGGTCTTGTTTAGTGTTCTGCCAGCCAAGCTAGCTAGCTAACACTAGCGTTAGCTGGTAACTTAAGGGAAAGTTTGCAGATTTTCTGTACTGCCGTAAATCTGTACTGGATGACTCGCTTCAAAAGGTTAAAATCGGCAACTTTCCCCCTTTAACGTTTAGCTTAGTGCGGTGCCATTGCAACTATAAACAACACTGGCTTAGCCGTGTATTCTCCCTAGCTCAACCTTGTCGTCAAAAATTGCCACATCCGGTTGTAAAAAAACAAGATGGCAACGCCCGTATCGTCAAAACAGCAGTCCACAAACCAATGGGTGACAACACAGATGCTACGTCCACTATGTTTAGTCTATGGTTTCACCACTGCCACGTCTCTTAAGAAGACAAGCGCCAGGTCCTGAGTCTATTGATTCCAATGGCAGAAGTGAACACAGATTATGACCGATTCTTTCGCCCCATAGTCACCAAAGTAAATGCTGGACTCATTTTCCACAAGCCACATATCTCTTGTACCTTCTGACACTAAAATGGCCTGTTTCTGTCTCAGGAACTAACTCACAGTCTGGCAGCAGATAAGATAAAATCAACTAACGTTAGTGAACGCCCTAACAAAACAAATCTTCGTAATTCTAAACATAGCTTTTATCTGTGTCTAATATTAGCAAAAGAAAATATTAATAAATTGTGCAAATATAACTTTTCATCCCTCCACAGGACATTCAATACACTTTCAAACAAGGCCATGCCCATTTAGGAGACAGGAAGTGTGTACAGTTTCATACCAATCGGCAAAGCGTGTAATGCGCAATATTCAGTTATTTCCTTTGGCTTTTGAGTAATGTTGCATAACTTTACTGTATGTTAACATCTGCTAACTTTCAGAGCTGCAAATTAGTGACATTTTAACATAGGCAACAGTATTTACTGTTAGAAATCCCCACAACATAATCGGCTACACAACATCAGCTGGCTCATATGCACGAGAACCTACTTTTTTTTCTTACTTGCTTAGTCTACCTTGTTTAATGCTTGCTAATTGTCCCCCACAATCTAAAAATGGATGATACAATCTCAAATAATAGCATACCATGTTGGACTGAATAGCTAAAAGGTAATTGTTGGCTAAATTATCACTGTTGCTCATTATGTTTTTCTGAGTAACAGCTTTGATGATGATGATTAGTGTTGTTGTTGTTGTTGTGTTATCTTGTTGTTATAGCCACTTATATTAACATTAATACTTAATGAGACCATTTATTATTTCCATAAAGATGCCAGTCTAGGGATATTTTAACTACATCTGACTTTAGGGTCTTCAGCTACAAATTAAGAATGCAATACTAAATCTGGCCACCAGATGGAAGTATACAGAAAGATCAAAACCGGTCAAAGGACTCCTACAATACACATATTACTGTAATTGAAATCATACAGTGATTTAATTATACTTTTTATTTTATATCAACAGATCCAGATTCCCCAGGTAGTCTACATCGAGTCAACAGCCTGAAACTACCTCAGTTACTTCAGAACCCATACTCATCAGTTACTTCAAAACCACAACATACTGAAGATGAAGAAATTAAATAGTGTAAGATTTCGCTTAAGGCCCCAAAATGTTTAGAAACGGCCCTGCTCTCTCTCTCTCTCTCTCTCTCTCTCTCTCTCTCTCTCTCTCTCTCTCTCTCTCTCTCCCTCTCCATGGCATTGAATGTGGAAATCTGTGTGCCTTGGAAATCAAAAAGCCTCTCTTTCTCTCTCTCTCTTCTCTCTCTCCCTCTCTACTTCTCTTTATCTATCTCTCTCTCTCTTTCTTTCTCTCTACTTCTCTCTCGTCAGAGAGGTGGAAAAACCTCCTCGGATGGTGGTGAGGCTCCTTTGCTATCAGAAACAGCGGGATGGGGGGAAGGGAGGCAGAGAGCTTGAGCTCCGCCTCGTCTAACATCAAGTTTCCTAGAAGCGGACAGGACTACACCGGAAATGTGCAAAGTTTATTTCAAAATAAAGGTGTCAACTATGTCGGGTGGTTTAGTTTAATTTTTTTTTACGTATCTTGTGTACCCATTCAATTTTTTCCTTTGTCCAATTTTTTATCCACTAACATCCAGAGCTGGATTAATCCATTTGGGGACCCTTGGGCAAAAATCAACAGGAGTCCTTACACAGTTATCCCAAATTAGTTGACTTTACTAGAAATTTGCATGGAAATCCTTAAGTTTTTACACAAGGTGGCACTTAACAAAGTTGTAATAACAGAGCAGTAAGTTGATGCAGTAGACAAATCAAGTTTACATTAGTAATCCTTCCAAAAAATCATTAGTGCAGCGCCCTGATATGACATGAACTACTACGACTACCATTCTTGGGGGAATTATTAGAATTGTTGGGGCTTTGTAAATGATAGAGTGTGGTCTAGACCATCTGTAAAGTGTCTCGAGATAACTCTTGTTATGATTTGATACTATTGAATTGTATATTATATACATATATATATATATATATATATATATATATATATAACACCATGACTCCATGTTTAATTCAATTTCAATTCAATTCCATATATATATTCAATTCAATTTCAATACAAGTCATGGTGTTTAAAAATATAAACATGCAAAGAAACATTACAAATATGAAACATTAGGCTACTTATGACTACTAATTAAATAATTTGTTCATATTAACATTGTGTTTTTCCTTTATGATATTATGACTTTAATAATAAAGTATTTAATTAATTTGCTCCAAAAAAACAATGAACATAAAACATTGACAATTTCCAATGTATCGAACTGCGTGTAAAGTTTTACTCAGGCGACAGAGTTACTGATTTTCAATCTGTGTATATAACATTGAACGCTTTCTCACTGCCCAGATGCGATCAGTCCCTATCCGGGTTTCGGTCATGGTGCGACAATAAATGTAGATAAACATGAACACTAAACAACCATAGAAAACACGAACACTAAATCAACCATACAAAACAAAATTACAACTAATTCTGGGTTTACAGTGTACTGACCCCTAAGGCTCTTGTAATTTTGATTTGAAATAATATTGCTATTGATAATTTAGTAGTGTATATTCATAAACAAATTTGGAATAATTCAAACTGTCACACTTAGAGAACCTGATTCTTTTATTGTCTGGTGCAGTTGCCTTTGCTGGGTTGGTAATCAAGCCTTGAGACGAGTTTATGTTTAAAATCAAGTTTGACACACTGCTAAAAAGTATATTAATTACCTGCTTTATGTAGGATATGTGTTAGTATGTCCATGGTAGTCCATACTTCATCAATGTATATGTCAAGGGCCATATGCTGAACATTCAAGACAAAAGGAATTTAGCAAAACACAATTTTTTTATGTTATGGCATTTCGTTAATTTGGTATGACAATGTAAAGAGACGGTAAGCACAGGGAGAGAAAGGGAATGTTGACATGCAACAAAAGGTACCTTTTAAAAGCTTCCAGCTAAAAGGAATGCAGTCGTTATTAATGTTTATTATTAATTGTTATTGTGTTAAATTACTGGTTCTATTTCATATGCGCTCCGCTGTCTAAAGGGCTTCGCTATTGGTTTAGCCTCTTGAGGCTCCGCCTCCGCACACTAATCGGGGTAGGACCCTATGGCACCCGCCCTCTATAAAGTCCCAGTTGATGCATTGCTTGTCTCTCTTTTTTACTCAGCCACCTTGAGTTTAAATATGTACTAACATGTATTCGTTTGCTAGGCTAATAGGCTTAATGCAAAATTAGTATCGCTTTGCCAGACCTTCCTCCGGTTATTGGCATTTCTTTAACCCAATCACAATCATCATGGCCGGCGCTAAGCTCCGCAAGGACACAATGCAAAATAGCCTCGGGAAGAACCTTGTTTTGGTGGAAGGTGTACGTTCAAGTTGTTTTAGTCGTGCGTGAGAAAACTCAAATTGGACAGATTGTCTAGCTAGCTATCTCAATTTACCATGCAGAGATCTGAGGAGCAGTTCACCATAGTCCTCAGAAAACCACTGGAGTTTAAAATTCCAACACAAAGAAAGCGGAAGGAAACGGACATCAGCGAAAATACATGCATCTGTCCGAATTTCCTGCGGCACCGAGCAATCCCGGAAGTGGAACGTCGAGGATATAGACTAAGGCAAAATCAGATAACGTTACCTAGCCCACCACAGGATTAAGCTAGCAACATCTTGCTGGGCAGTTAAATCACTAGCAAGGGTTTTACAAAGAGTCCGGTATAACCTCGAGTCATGACGCCTGTCAAGACCACTGCCGAGAGTTCAGATGTTCCATTTTTTAAACATCCACCTATAGGTAGTTGGGACCAATAGCATCCCGTAAATAGATTTTTCTCATTGTCACTTGGGTTAGCCTATAGTTTGTCCAACAACAGCAAAACAGCAGCTTTTTTAATTGAAGCTTTTATTTTGAAGCTTTAAGCGGAAATGTTATTTGGGCTGATTGACCCTCGTGTCTCGATGACCAGTCAGCCTCTGCAACCCACCGCTGCCTCTTGAAGGGGAACACACACACAGACACACACATAAACACACACACACACACGTAGGCTAAACACGGTAATCTTGGACGCCTCTCTCCAACGGTAGAGGACGCTTGATAGGACCGCGGAGGGGGTCAGGATACTGCTTCGGTTCTGCCCGGGAATCGGTTAACTTCTACCGGACGCGGAGCGCTCTGAACGGCCAGCGATGCGGGAGCAGCTTCGGAAGTGAGTGCTGGGCTGGGGACTGTTTATTGTGCAGATTAATAATGGTGATGGTAATTGTGCTGGTCGTAATGCAGTAAACCTGTTCACACAGATAACGCATTGGCTGTGGGGTTTCGTGGCCAGCCGAGAGGCGGTGAGCTGGGGCAGAGATATCCCCCACAATCTGCACTATTTCAACTGTAATCCAGAATATGCGCTAAAACAGGCATACAAACTGGTCAAATAAGCATTATCATTATTTGATTTGTCATGGGGAAATTGATTTTCTCACTTCTTGTCTGCCGTTAACTCATTTCTGCAAGTCCATCCAAAATGCATCTCACATAAATGCCAGCATGTTAAAATACGTGTTGTGGCCAAGTAACAAGCATAACATTATAGTAAAAAATCACAAGTATAAGTTTAAAATATATTTTTGCTTCGGAGATGGAGCCCATAGCGCATTAAACGGAAAACGGGACGTTAATTCTTCCGTGAAAAGGGAGGAAAACTGTTGTATTTGGTAGCCATTGAACCATACTGTTAATAGTCAATGCATTGAACACAACCAGCCCCTTTCTTCACAGTGGCCGTTGATTGCTGTTGCCGGGAAACCAGGCGAGGTGTGCGGCCAGTGAGGCTCTGATCCGCTCGGTCCCGAACCGTGCATTTCGTAATTTTGCTCTATGCACGGTTTCACTGGCTAGTTGCTGCCATGTTGGAATAAAACGAAGGGCATTGAATGCTTTAAAGCAAACATAATAGCTCTGTGCGGCCTGCGTGTTTGCCCGTATGTGTTGAATTTGGCCCGACAGGGATTTGCCTAATTTATGCGTGTGTGCGTTGGCTGAGCTTTTGCAAGAGAAAAGAGCCATACAAAGCAAAGCGGCAATGCATCACTGTGTTGCATTCCTTCACAGTCACAAACGCGCACACGGACGTGTAAAAACAATCACCTCCGTGCCAGCAAAGCAGCCAGTGTCTTGATAAGTGCGATTTTGCACGGTGTGTGCGTGCT
Organism: Perca flavescens; assembly: GCF_004354835.1. Classification (NCBI taxonomy): domain Eukaryota; kingdom Metazoa; phylum Chordata; class Actinopteri; order Perciformes; family Percidae; genus Perca; species Perca flavescens. The sequence continues at coordinate 13,530,738 of NC_041354.1, forward strand.
GAGGTGTGCATGGCGATTTTGATGTGCTGCGTTATAACGCCCGGCCTCACTTTTCTGCGCAAACAGCGGGGTTTAAAGGGTTATGCATGCTGTCCAGCCGTGGTCCAGATCATCTGCTGATCAATGTTTAGCTGTAGAGTGGGATGTGGTTGGCCTGTCCTGATATGACGCGCGCGTGTGTGTGTGTGTGTGTGTGTGTGTGTGTGTGTGTGTGTGTGTGTGTGTGTGTGTGTGTGTGTACACTTCAGGAGTTGGTGAAATGAGAGCATGGGATGCGGAGTGGATGGTGCAGATTTTTGGCACCAATGTGATTGCAGGTGTGTGTGTGTGTGTGTGTGTTCGTGTGCGTGCGTGCGCGCGCACTCATTAAATACAGCTGAGGAATAAAAAGCCTTAACACACAGATTCAACTCCAGTTGGTACTGACGTGCTCAGGCATGATTGTTATGGCTCGTGTGTGCTGTCTTTGTATTCAGTGTAGATGATTATCAACCACAAGCACTAGTTCAGTCTGATATGTTGTTAGTGATGGAAGAAACTTACCTACATTCAAGCTGCACGCCTTTTATGTATCACTGTGTCAGGTTTGAATGACTAATACATTTTACTGATATTTTTGCATAGGCATGTGAGAACAAATGACTGGTATTTATAATAATAATAATAAAAATTTATTTAAAAGCGCCTTTCTTGGCACTCAAGGACACCATACAGGGATACAAAAGACATTAAGCAGCAAAAAATAAAGAATACAACAACAATAAAAACAAAAGAAACAGGCAGAGCAATTAACATCAAGTGGAATAGGCAGTTTTTTTTGTAATTCAAGTATTTTTTATTGCTTTTTCCTTTGGTGCATGACAGTTCAGCGTATCACATAGACAGAGACATTTCCCGTTACAATACAAACCGAGTCTTAACCATGGACAGAACAAACAAAAACAATAATAATATATATATGAAATCAGTTACAACAAGACTATAACATCAGCAGGTTTAGGGGAACATCAATATTGGAATACTTAGCAGTGTTGTTCGCATGCTGGTGCTTCATCTTTTTTTACAGTGCTTATCCTGTTTAGCATATGCTCATATGAAGCTGTTTTTATCATGGTGTTGGCCCATTCTTTTAATGCCGGGGTTTTAGGTGTTTTCCAGTGTTTAAATATTGTCCTGGCAGCCACTGTAATGCCAACCATGATTACAGAAAACTCTTTACTTGATATGTTGTGTAATAGTCTTGGAGATATTGGTAGATTTCTTCCGGCCCAGTTACCTAAATATTCCAAAATGATTCTCCAGAAGGGCTGGATAGTTGGGCATTCCCAAATACAGTGTAATATAGTGCCTGCTTCTTTCTGGCATTTCCAACACAAATTGTTATCCATTACTCCCATTCTGTATAATCTTAAAGGTGTCCGATAATATATGTTTATTATTTTATATTGGGTGAATTTCCCTTTCACTTCCCTTATGTATTTTCCATTGTCCGATACTATCTTCAGCCATTCCCTCTCCTCCATTATACATCCTAGGTCTTTCTCCCATATTACTTTTAGGTTATTACAGTCATTGCTGAGCAGTTTGTTGGTTGTTTTATAGAATACAGAAGCTCGATGGCACTCCTCAGGTAGTGTGAAGTAGTACACCATGTGGTTTCCAACTGTGAACTGAATCTTGGTGGAAATACAGCTCCTGATTTGTAGGGACTCCCAAAAATGTTCTTTCCCCTTGAGCTTGTATTTTCTAGTTAAGTCAGAGTATGACACAAACAAGTCCTCTTCAAAAAGATCAGCAATGTTACATATACCATTATCATGCCATTTTTTCCAAAATACTGATGTCTTCCCAATTTTAATCATAGAGTTATACCATAGAGAGGAGTAGGATTGCTTATGGTGTAGGTAGTTTTGAACAGATGTGTTTTGAGTTGCAATTTGAAATGGGGGAATTAATCAATGTTTCTAAGTTGGGGTAGTAATGAATTCCAGAGAAGGGGAGCAGAGTGACTGAATGCTCTGCTCCCGATGGTGGTGAGACGGGCGGAGGGGCCAGACCGTTGTATGGAGGAAGAGGATCTGAGGGAGCGGGAGGAGATCAGACAAATATGGGGGGGGCAAGGTTGTGGATGGCCTTGAATGTAAACATGAAGACTTTGAATTGGATACAGAACTGGACCGGAAGCCAGTGTAGCTGTTGGAGGACAGGAGTGATGTGGTGGATGGAGGGGGTTTGAGTTATGCTGCGGGCAGCTGAAGAAAGCTATATGCAAAAGAGGAAAAGGCCAAGACAGCCTGGTAATAAATGGTGCTGGAGCTATTTGATTTGATAACTAAACTATACTGTACACTGTCACAGTGGGCATGAAGATGGTGAAAATATTGATTTTCCTCCTATCACCAAAAGCCAGTTAAAAGGTGGGAGCAGGCTTTCCTCTGAAGTGACATGATGAACAGTGGAAATTATGTAACAGTCAAGATAATACAACTATGACAGTAGTGGTAGTAGTAGTAGTAGTAGTAGTAGTAGTAGTAGTAGTAGCAGCAGCAGTGTGCATCGAGCAGGACCACAGCAGCAGCCACAGCCACGATCCAGGTGCCACCACAATACAAGGAAATCTGCGAGGTGAGAAAGCACAATGACTCCGGGGAAGATGCTAAGTTAGTAAGTTACATTTATTAATTGGATATAAATGCATACAGATGGAGAAAGAGGAGGAGAGAGAAGCTCAATGTGTCATAGGAAGCCCCCCCGGCAGTCTAAATCCATAGCAGCAAAACTAAGGCCTGGTCCAAGGCAAACCTGAGCCAGTCCTATAAGAGAGAGTTTTAATCTTACTCTTAAATGTGGAGATGGTGTCTGTCCCCTGAACCAACTGGGAGCTGGTTCTACAGGAGAGGAGTTTGGTAGCTGAAGGCTCTGACTTCCATTCTACGAACCACAAGTTGCATTCTTCGAGCAAAAACTTTTAGTGGGGTTAAAGGGTATTATGAGCTTTTTAAGACATGAAGATGCCTGACCATTAAGAGCTTTGCATGTGAGGAGAATTTAAATTTAATTATGGATTTTACGAGGAGCCAGCAGAGAAGCAATGCAATGTTACACAGGTGAGAAAAGGCAGCCCTTGGGCCTCATTTATAAAACTGAGCGTAGATTCTATTCTGAAAGATTTTGTGCGCAAAATTAGTCAGAATCTTCGTACGCAAAAACAATATTCTGATTTATAACACCTTGCGGCGCACACCGGTATGCACTCTTCTCGTTATAAATACAGACGTGCGTTACCTTATGCGGTCGTGCACGAGCCTCACGCTCCTCCCAAGGTCGTCCCATATTTGTCCTAATAAGGACCATGTTAATCAATCAATGAATATTCCAGCCTTGAAAGGAGCCCTTGATCAACAATCACAAAACGGAAAAATGGGGAAAAAACACGATTCAGTGATTGTGAGATCGAGGTGCTTCTAACAGAGGTACAACGTCGAAACAAAATCCTGTTTGGAAGCCGTAACCCGTGTGTAGTGTTCATATTGTTGTTACACAGCCTTAATACTTAACAGATTTAGCTCAATTACCAATTATATACATCATTTATGGTTCATATTTGCCATTTACCCCTGTGAGATCACATTTATGATCATCTGATCATTTTTGTTTTTTGTGAGAAAGGAAATTCAATTATTAAAAAGGTAAAAAATAGAAACAAGATTTTGGATCATTATTGGTGCAAAACAGGTGAAAGTGCTTGAAATGTGACAATTTGGTAACTGTATTTGTATGGTAACTGTGTGGGAATAGCAGGGCAGAAAGACAAAATTGACACACAGACACTATCAGACACGACCACATAAAGACGCACAGACACACACACACACACACAGAGATACACATCAAACAAACAACGCATTTCCCGGGGAAAGGCATTGGAGAGTGTGTGGGAGGAGCCCACAAACTGGGGTAGGTTCGGAAAACAGGCATACCATCGGAGTTCACTAAACGCAGTCTACAAAACCTTGGGAGCATTATGCACGATCACACGTGTGGTCAAAAGTTTGCGGAAAACTGGGAACATTTTTACACATGGAAATTCTTTATAAATCCCGACTATTGCGAGGAATGTTGCAATGACAAATTTCACCCTGCTTCACACAACTTTTTCTTGCGTAACAGGTTTTATAAATGAGGCCCCTTGAAGTTTGTTTTGTGTGGGTGTTAATGAACATATCCTAATCAAAGATTACTGGCTGGAGGCCAGGGCAACACCATCTAGAGTATCTATATCTTTAAATAATGAGATTCAGAGGTGTTTGGGGCCAAGTACAATAACTTCTGTTTTGTCTCAGTTTAACATCAAAAAATTGTAGGTCATCCAGTTTTTTTATGTCCTTAATGCATGCTTGAAGTTTAACTAAATGATTGCATGCAGATATAATTGGGTATCATCTGCATAGCAGTTTGTGGAGTGTGTTCTAATAATATTGCCTAAATGAAGCATATAAGGTGAAAAGAATTGGTCCAAGCACAGAGCCTTGTGGAACACCATGACTAACTTTAGCGTGCATGGAGGATTCATCATTAACATGAACAAACTAAGATCGATCTGATAAATTCAACCAGCTTAGTGCAGTCCTTTCAATGCCAATTGAATGTTCCAGACTCTGTAATAGGATGTGGTGGCCAATGATGTTGAATACAGCACTAATAAGACAAGTACAGAGACAAGTCCTTTGTCTGAAGCAATTGGAAGGTCATTTGTAATTTTGATATGCGTCTCTCTGCTATGATGCACTCTAAATCCTGACTAAAAATCCTCAAACTATTGTATGTTGAAAGTCACACAACTGATAAGTGACTACCATCTCATGGATCTTGGAGAGAAAGGTGAGATTAGATATAGTATCTATAGTTGGCTAAAACCCCTGGATCAAAAGTGGGTTTTTCAAGAAGTTTTTTTTTTTTTTTTACAGCTACTTTAAATGACAGTGGTACCCCATGTAACCTGTGAAATACAAATACATACATAGACATATTGATCATATCTAGTAAAGAAGCATTAACCAAGGATAAACCTTCTCTAAGTAGCCTAGTTGGGATGGGTTTTAAGGTAGCTGGTAAGATGGCTTAGATAAATCTTTAAAGTTAATTGGTGAAGGTCGATAGTAGAAAAGCAGACTAAATATATGTCAGATCTTACCCCCATTTTCCACTGGGCACGTCTGTGCTGTGTTCCAGTTTTGCCACGTGTCATACCATAGGAGGAGCGTTTCAGAAGCGGAGCGTCTTGCCTGCCTGACTCACAGATTATATTGTCTTTATAAGTACTTTACAGAAAAATCACGTCAAGCTAGGATCTACCTTACACTCCAAGCACTTCAATAATTAAACTCCATGCCTTCTCTTTTCTGGTGTTGTCCTGTTAAAAGGGATTTGTGATGTCTATTATGTTTTTCCACCTGCAAGCTGAATCTCTCCTTGTCCATGGTGTTGTAGAGGAGACATAAACAATATTATATTTTGGTAAACACTTAAATGACGAATGCTCCATGGCTCGCGGGAAAATAGACCTGGCGCACATCTATTGCGGAGCCGAAAGCCGCTTCATGCATGCTTCTGTGATGCACCCGTAGCGCAGTTGGTGGAATATTAGCAGGGTCCAACATAACTTGGGCCAGTAGATCAGAGTTTTACTGGCCCCTTGTATAATTTTACTGGCACGGAAAAAAGAGGGATCATATACACGTACGTATTGTAATGATTTATTTAAACAACAAACAAAAAACCTATTCTGCATCTACAGGAATGAGTTCAGTCAGTTTTTGTCCTTAAATGATGCATCATAGCTAATTTGCCGCAATGTTAGGAAGAGGAGAAAACATGCTGATCAGGCAAATGTCAGATATTTAAAGGTGCAATATGTAATATTTTTACTGTATTATATCAAAAAATGACCATAATATGTCATCAGATATTAAGAAAACATGCTAAGTTAAGAGGACCGTAAGTTTGCAATGTGTTGCCGTAATATTAAGCAGAGAAAGTGTGTCTGTCAGTCAGGTGGAATGGACAGCGAGGTAGTGTTGTTTTTATATACATTTTGTATAAGCCTGTCCAAACACGTTCAATCACAGCACGGGTCTCTGGGACGCCCCTCCCCCCCAGTGGGTGCCAGTTCACGTGAAATGACATCACATAGTACGCGAGGGTCACCGGGGGACCTGAAGCTCAACGCCAGGCCAATGCAAAAACGTCCAATAAACTGAACGGGTCCTGGGGACCCGAAGGACAACACAGGGGATATGCTGTAAAGGCCGTTAACCATAGTCCTCATAAATCGACCGGAGTTCAAAATGCAAACGTGAAGAAAGCGGAAGGTGTGGGACATCGGGCCTAAAAACGGGGACATTGTCATATAGACTAAGGCTAACCTATTCTTCATGACACAGCTAGGTTTCGATAAGACAAAATAAATCAGTATGGTTATTATATTTATTAAATTGTAAATCCTACTGCTTTAGATGACAGAGATCTGATATCCAAAAGTCCACATTGAATTTTCCTATTTTGTTCTAATATTGCAGACGTGGTATTTTTAGGGCCCGAGCGTCGACAGCGGCAAAGGCCCTATTGAAACTGAAGGAATTATTTTCCCGGCAAATGAGTCGCCTTTCTGAGGGGCTTAACATACTCAAAAACTCACCAAAATTGGCAGCCGCATCTATCCAGGTGAAACTTGCGACTAGTTAACTTTCTAAAGCAGGCGCAATCGCTTGTTTGCTAGGGGTCAGGCAGGGACTCATTAACACACTGACAACTTTATATTCAGAGTGATTGTGTAAAGGTGTTCACAATACCAACCTTTCGGCAACTTGTGAATTTCGCCAGCCGTCTTCTCTCTTTTTCATGGAGACAGACACTGTGTGCACGGAGGGGAGGGGCTGTGTATGTGTGTGTGTGACAGAGAGACAGAGGAGAGCAGGAAAAGGAAATGCAGCTGAACGAATATGCTGCATGTTTTAAATAGCGTAAAAAAAAAAAGAATAACAAAACGCAATATGTGGTGGCCGGTGTTGATTGTATGGCGTACCGCCACAAATTAGTCTATGTGTGGAAAACACTGGAAATCAACTCTCAACCTGGGTCGTGAAGCTAAGTCAGACAATGCAGCTTAACCCTTAAGGCTGATTTATGCTTCTGCGTTGAATCGACGATGTACCCCCGCAGACCCCTCTGCGTAGTCGGTGTTTCAAGCAGCCTACTGTGGGGAGTAGCATCATGCTAGTTCACTGACATAAGCTTTGCAAATAAACTCAGACATATTTTGGTTACAATGACAGGGTTATCCATTTGTAAAGTGTTTCGGTCAATGGATTTTACTTCTCAATACTTTTTACAAAATCTAAGCAAGAAAAGGCCAAACAAATAATATTTTAGCACGACAGTCTATGGTTTATTACTAATAGCAATGCACCGATTGACCGGCTGGTGACCGGAATTGGCCGATTCACATGATCGGCCATATTATATCATTTGCATCGACTTTTTAGGAAAATCTGTGTAAAATATAATTTGCATAATAATAATAACACTATTGAAACTGAAGGAATTATTATTATTCCTTCTTCTGGCAAATGAATTGCCTTTTTGAGGTGCTTAACATACTCAAAAACTCACCAAAATCAAAATCAAGCCTGGTGAAAATTTACGTATTTTAAGGGTTTCGGGAATAGGGGCACAAAAATGGCTCGCTAGCGCCCTCTAAAAAGTTAATAAAAATGAGTCCCTGCAGTACGTTTAACATAGACTAACGAAATGTGGTACACATATGTATCATGTCAAGACGTACAAAAAAGCTGATTGGAGCCATACCCTAAACCCAACAGGAAGTCCGCCATTTTTAATTGAAAGTTATCCATTTCCACATGTCGTACTTTAAAGAACTCCTAGAGATTACATTCGATCAACTTCAAATTTGGTCTGTGCCATCTTAAGACCTTAGAGATGAAAAGTTCTTAAAAGAAAAAAAATTCGTTGTAGGCATGGCCGTGGCGGGACGGCCATTTTGTGCGTTTCGCCATCGAAACAGGAAGTGGGTGTAACTCAAGTGTACATTGTCCAATTGGCTCAAAACTTTTCATGATGCATAAGACTCCTGAGGACATTCACTTGCCAAAATTGACCCAAAGTCATAGCGCCCCCTAGTGGCAACAGAAAGTATGCCCAAAACTATACGTGCTATACTTTAATGAACTACTTTCATCCGATCAACTTCAAATTTGGTTTGTGTCATCTAAAGGCCTCAACGGTGTGGGCGTGGCGGCCATTTTGAGCATTTATCGATGAACATAGAAGTTGTTGTAACTTGAGTGTACGTTGTCATATCTGCCCAAAAAAAGGTCCAGGCCTGAGGAAAATTGACTTTTGGTCATAGCTGGCATGTTAGTCTAGGCCTGAAGGGATCCACATGGGTCTCAGATTATGGTAAATTGGTTCAATAGCGCCCCCTACAAAATGTCAAAGAAGTAGCCCCTGCAGTCTGTTTCACCTAGACGCAGGGGCGTAGCACAAGACCCTGGGCCCTATGCATACGCAGTCCTAATGGGCCCCCATGTTCCTCAACTCACCCCCTCCCAAAAAAAAAAATAATAATCAGGCCTCTGTACACATGAATCTGTAGGCCTAGATGTTTATAGGGTAATAACTATTAACTGTAATGCTTAGAGTAGCCTGATGACACACATTTCAAACCTCCTTTCTCAACATTCTCTAGCCTACTTTACTGTGGTTACTATATTTTGTTTGTTTTCTCTGTACCTTTACTTGCCAGCCTGTGTACTATGGTGTCTCTCTGATCATTTATTAATTTATCTGGCCATAGTCCTGGATCCTCTGGCAAAAACTGGTCTGCACTGCCTACTTTCCAGTTCCTCAGCTCTCATTTCCACACTGTGCTCAGAACAACACTCATGCTCCCTGCTGTCTTCACTCCCATCATCCTCAATCACATCTTCTCCATCATCTTTCTCTATGAAGGATACATTTGATATTAACCTCTTATCCTAATTGTAACCTAATATAATAAAACACACTAAGATGTTAGTGTTACTTAACACCTTTCAGTCAAAATGGCTAAACATGGTTTGCTTTAATTTTGATATAAGCTCACCTTGTCTCAAATCCAAAGAGGAGGCCGAGGGGTCTGTTGCTCCCTGCTGTGACAGTTTCTGAAACTGAGGGCCATATGTTTCACAATGTTAACATCTACTGAATCTGACATAACTATAATGTTGACATGATATGTATCTACCAATGAGCTACCAAGCTACCTATGACGCTGATTAGCCTATTATTGCTAATTATAGACATTATAGCCTATTCATTTAAAATTAAACATGTTTTAAATTAGGCTATTACAATGGTGTGTTGTATGCAAACAGCATTGTTAGTGTAGTTTATTTATTTAGCCTTTAGCTCAGATTACATGTATAACCAAATTATCATTTGAAAGTGTATGTTCTGCTCTTTCAATAGGTTGTCTCAGTCGCGGAGATATTCAAGCAGTTTAGCACCATGGATTTTGTTTTCTAGTTTGTGCTCACCTTTCTTTGAAAAGAAGTCTGTTACCAATTGTTTCCCCTCCTTTTGTTTTCTCTCCACCTCCTGTCTTTCCTTTCTTTTTGGTAGCCTGATTTGGCTTTCTTTATGAAAGACATTTCTACAGCAGAAGTTTGCGCTCCACCAGACACTCAGTTGAACAACAAAATGCATGCAGATGGACTAAACCATTTGGCGCATTAGCAAGGGGTGGGTGAGACCTTAGATAGTCTTTTTTGTATACAAAATGTATTCAGTCAATCAACCAAGTTATTCAGCCAATACACTAACTTTACATTTCTTCTGACATGCATTATGAAATTTAATTAGGAAATGAAAACATCCAGGTGAAATAAAATATATTCCAGATTTTTCAAGGGCCCTCTCTCCCTTTGGCCCCTGGTAATCAGTATCGGTTTTACCCCCAGTCCAACGCCCCTGCCTAGACGTGTGAGATTTGGTGTGCATATGTATCATGTCCAAACTTACAAAAAAGCCTCTTAGAGCCATACCCTTAACCCAGCTCGATGTCAGCTATATTAAAGTGCTCATATAATGGTCTTTTCAGGTTCATAATTGTATTAAGAGGTTGTACCTGAATTGGTTTACGTAGTTTAATTTTCAAAAAACACCATATTTTTGTTGTACTGGACATTGCTGCAGCTCTTCTTTTCACCCTCTGTATTGAGCTCTCTGTTTTAGCTACCGAGTGAGGCATCTCACTTCTATTCCATCTTAGTTGGGAGTCACATGCGCAGTATCTAGCTAAGGACTACAGGCTAGTCAGAAACAGAATATGAGGGCATGCCAAGCTACTTACATGAAACTTACATGATGTGGTTTAAACATGATATACAGCAACATGACGTATAAATAGTGTGTTCTCTAGCACCACATAGTGGACACAGAAAGTGCTCCACAATTTGAAATATGTAATTTCCAACGCTATGCACTATATGGAGGGAATTCATTTAAAATCTTGCGTGCAGTGTCTGACAGTACCCGAAATATATGGCCGCGTCAACTTGGAGCCGCGGGATACTAGGCTCGAAAACTCACCAAAATTGGCATGTATGTCAGACCTGACGAAAATTGCAAAGTTCTGCAGTGATTGAGCTTGGGCTTGACCAGTGGGCTCCATAGCTCCCCCTAATGCACCCCATAGTTCGGATAAAGTTCATTTGATGTTTTATGAAATTCGGGGGGGAACATTGTTCTCATCTTAAGGAACATGAATTTTTTTTTTTGGCCCAACAGGAAGTCAGTCGTCTTGGATTTTGTGCGTTCATTTTCATTTTACGAACACATGTTTGAGAACTTTAGGATGCACGAAAACTCTCAAAATTTTGCAGCCATGTTCCAAATAGTAAATTCTTCGATTTGATATTGCATTTAAGTTTGGGTGTGGCATGGTGGCTCCATAGCGTGAGTTGCATGGCGGCCATTTTGTGTGTTTAGCAATAACACAGGAAAATGTTGTAACTTCACTTTACATTGTCCAATCTGCCTGAAACTTCACATGCTGGATAGACCTGGAGACATCTACATGCATTTATTGAGTCAGGTGCTTAGTCTCACTTGCTGGCAACACCTTATGTGACAAACATCATCCAATTTACATGACATTTTTATAGTGAGGTCTACACATGATATACAGTAACATGACATATAGTGTGTGTTCTCTAGCACCACATAGTGGACAGAGGAAGTGTTACAGGCAACTGGCATCCCGCCAATACCCCCGACATGCTTGAGGGGCGAGTGCCCGTTCATTGCAGCTTGCAGCTTTTTTTTTCTGATCAAAAGCAGACCCTTGTTAACAGATTATTAATTGTTACTGTTACATGCATTGTCATCTTTACTGGAAGCCCTTGCGTGACCGACACAAGTCCACAGCATGTCTGTGGAGCATATGTCTCCCTGGCATATCTGTGTGTAGGACGGCCAATGTAACCCACCAGTCATCATCATCATCATCATCAATATAATGGCATGTGTCACATACATGTTTCCCCACCCACTGTTTTTTAAAGATTTACATCTTCAATAAGTAATAGTATGATGCATTACCACAAGGAAAATAACATCACCTATATGTTAGCTCTGTGTGATCCCTTGTCTGTACTTTAAGGTTCTCTTTTACAAACTGCTTTTTGCCTTTCAGTCCGCTTTTTCTCTTGTTTATTACATCTGAAGGCCATTTTAAGCTCATTCAGATGCCTGGTGTGCACTAAACATTCTTTTGGGGCTAACGCTCAGCGACATCGCCATAGCCCATAAAATACCTTTAATCATTCATCCAAGAGCAATAATTGACTGCAGTTAGAAGTGACACTCGTGTCTGTGTGGATCCATTATTTAAAACACCTCTTTCACCGCCACAATAAGCTATTCAGTTGCCTGTTAACTGCAATATGTAGCGTTGTGTGTTACCACGTGTAGGTGGATGTTATTGGGTGATGGCATGTGTTTGTTGTTGTCTAAAAATAACTGCAGTTTAATCCAATTTAAAACGGAGGGGAAGCACGATTTCCCTCCCAAACATGCTCCACTTCTTTTATTTTTATTTTTTAAATGAGGACAGTATGTAAAGCAAGCAGAAATCAACTTCGAGAGCAGATTTTACCTGCAAGAGCGTGTATGCCCTCCAGCGCTCGCAAAGCAAACGATCATGGGTGCGTTGTGGCTGCTCTTTGTGTAACGGACCATAGTTGATCCGTGGTCTGTATGGATCAACACACACAATTTCACTGGCAGTTGGTAGTTGAGTTAACCAAGAATAGGGGGCTTAAAGCCGGGCTTGGGTATCAAACCCGGTGTTAATATGGCACCGGTGCCTAAAAGACGGAATAGCAACATAGATTTTGGCGCCTCATTTTGGTTCCTCATAAATCCCTGCACTGCTCCCTGATGCTCTGAAACAGAAGTTAAAGGCAACAGAATCATTGCTGTATGTCACACTAGTTAAAACTAACGTTACACTTGCCAGCAGGTAAAGTTAACATACCATTAGCTTGTAACTGGATTAAACCGGGTTAAAATGCTGACAGCTGAATGGTGTAAAAGTTTAACTGTATTTCACTGTAGAAGTTTCCAACACCGGGACGTACAGTACAACAGTCTTCCGCTAAAGACACAAACTAGCACTTGGTCACTGCTGTTGTCGGAAAAACAACACTAAATGGTGCGTTTACTTGAAACTGGTAAACCTTGTGATGCATTCAAAGTTATTGTAAAATATCCTTTTCTCATAATTTGTTTTTCGTTTAACAGCAATTTACTGGTGAAATAAATGATATATTGTTATATAAGTTTTTAATAGATAATTTAAATTCTGATTCCAATTTGATTGTTGAATTGGTGTGCGAAGAATAATATCTGCACGTGTGTATAATTTACTAGTGAGCATCTTTTATCGCGCTCGTGAGATATGACATAATCCTGATGCCATATACTTGGCCGTCGTCTGTAGTCTCTCGAGTCTGGTATGGCTGCGGCCTGGAGCCTCTGTCTCATTCCTGGGCTTGTCAAACGGTAAATTTAGTTTGTCAAAAATACGAAATCACAAATAATTTTCTAGATGTCACAGTTAAGTTAGTGAGCATGTTTGTTACAATCGATTGAAAACCTTTAAACTCCTAAATTAACGATTTAAGCCATACATATAGTTTGCAGATTTCTGGATGTTATTGTTGTATCCCCAGTGGTATTGTAGCCTATATTGTGTATTTGATGAAACCTACATTGACTTGCTTTATTTGCATATTCACAAAAAAAGTACAAACAACATAAAAACTTATGCCAGGGGAAAAACATATAGCTCAACAATAAAGCCACCCTCATTTTACACTATAAATAATACACATTTACAACAATGTTAATGCCTTTAGCATTGGAAGGGGATCTGATTTCTAAATAATGGTCAAGCTCATTTTTTTATGAATATCAAAGTTATTAAAACACCTTTTTTTGTAATAATTCTAGGTATTACTTTTGGAATCTTACAATTTCATATAGCTGCTACAGCACAGTGATCACTGACGTCATCTGGAAAAATTCCTATGTGGGTGAATTTATGGGGTTTGTTTGTTAGAATGACATCAATTAGAGTGGATTTGCTTGGGTTCTTAAGATTAGGTCATGTGGGTGTATCTATGATTTGAGTTATGTTCACTAAATCAAAATATTATTTAAACTGGTTTGACACTGATGACAACCAATACCAGTTTAAATCACCCAGCAGTAAGAGTTCTTTTACTTGCAACTCAAACAACACTGATGACCGTGAGGTGAGTGTCATTAACAGCTGAGGGTGGTCTATAACAGCCAACAATATTCAGATGACAATCATTTCCGTAGTGTAAGTCAATGGCTAATAACTCAAACTGTTTTGATGTTGCATGGAATTTTTATTTTATATAGACTGCAACACCTCCTCCCTTACTTT